>NW_025745935.1:122500-229944 GCF_021184085.1 Oncorhynchus gorbuscha | reverse complement strand
AGAGAACCGGTGTTCAGAGTCCTGGGCTCTAATTAAAGTTTAGGAACATCTGTTCTGGGAGAGAGAGGACCGGTGGAGTACTGGGCTCTAATTAAAGTTTGTCTGTTCTGGGAGAGAGAGGACCGGTGGATACTTGGTAAAAAACACTTTGATTGAATGACTGCAACCGTCTGTATGTTCTGTGATCCGGTGGCTTTTCGGTTCTGTCTGTTCCGTCAGGTGTTGCTAGGCAAGCCGGGGTCTGCTCTCATATGCCCCGGTATAAATAACTTGTCTGTTAGCTCCTCCCTCCCAATGCAGAACATTTTGTTCTCTGGCTTGTCAGTTAGAAGGCGAACTGAATATACCACTAATTAACTGCTATGGGACTGCCTGCACACAACAATAGACCACTAATTAACTGCTATGGGACTGCCTGCACACAACAATAGACCACTAATTAACTGCTATGGGACTGCCTGCACACAACAATAGACCACTAATTAACTGCTATGGGACTGCCTGCACACAACAATAGACCACTAATTAACTTAAAGGACAGGTAACACAACACACAGTGAGCTCCTAAAGGACAGGTAACACAACACACAGTGAGCTCCTAAAGGACAGGTAACACAACACACAGTGAGCTTCTAAAGGACAGGTAACAACACACAGTGAGCTTCTAAAGGACAGCTAACACACTGAGCTCCTAAAGGACAGGTAACACAACACACAGTGAGCTCCTAAAGGACAGCTAACACAACACACAGTGAGCTCCTAAAGGACAGCTAACACAACACACAGTGAGCTCCTAAAGGACAGGTAACATACACACAGTGAGCTCCTAAAGGACAGGTAATACACACAGTGAGCTCTAAAGGACAGATAACACAACACACAGTGAGCTCCTAAAGGACAGGTAACATACACACAGTGAGCTCCTAAAGGACAGGTAACACACACAGTGAGCTCCTAAAGGACAGGTAACACACACAGTGAGTTCCTAAATGACAGGTAACACACACACAGTGAGCTCCTAAAGGACAGCTAACACAATACACACAGTGAGCTCCTAAAGGACTGGTAACACACAGTGAGCTCCTAAAGGACAGCTAACACACAGTGAGCTCCTAAAGGACAGCTAACACAATACACACACAGTGAGCTCCTAAAGGACAGCTAACACAACACACAGTGAGCTCCTAAAGGACAGCTAACACAACACACAGTGAGCTCCTTAAGGACAGCTAACATACACAGTGAGCTCCTAAAGGACAGGTAACACAATACACAGTGAGCTCCTAAAGGACAGCTAACACAATACACACACAGTGAGCTCCTAAAGGACAGCTAACACAATACACACACAGTGAGCTCCTAAAGGACAGCTAACACACACAGTGAGCTCCTAAAGGACAGCTAACACAATACACACACAGTGAGCTCCTAAAGGACAGCTAACACAATACACACACAGTGAGCTCCTAAAGGACAGCTAACACACACAGTGAGCTCCTAAAGGACAGGTAACACAATACACACACAGTGAGCTCCTAAAGGACAGCTAACACAATACACACAGTGAGCTCCTAAAGGACAGCTAACACAATACACACACAGTGAGCTCCTAAAGGACAGCTAACACACACAGTGAGCTCCTAAAGGACAGCTAACACAATACACACACAGTGAGCTCCTAAAGGACAGCTAACACAATACACACACACTGAGCTCCTAAAGGACAGCTAACACAATACACACACAGTGAGCTCCTAATGGACAGCTAACACAATACACACACACTGAGCTCCTAAAGGACAGCTAACACAATACACACACACTGAGCTCCTAAAGGACAGCTAACACAATACACACACACTGAGCTCCTAAAGGACAGCTAACACAATACACACACTAAGCTCCTAAAGGACAGGTAACACAATACACACACAGTGAGCTCCTAAAGGACAGCTAACACAATACACACAGTGAGCTCCTAAAGGACAGCTAACAAACAGTGAGCTCCTAAACGACAGCTAACACACAGTGAGCTCCTAAAGGACAGGTAACACAACACACAGTGAGCTCCTAAAGGACAGCTAACACAACACAGTGAGCTCCTAAAGGACAGGTAACACACACGGTGAGCTCCTAAAGGACAGGTAACACACAGTGAGCTATTAGAGGACAGCTAACACACACAGTGAGCTCCTAAAGGACAGCTAACACACACAGTTAGCTATTAGAGGACAGCTAACACACACGGTGAGCTCCTAAAGAACAGCTAACACACACAGTGAGCTCCTAAAGAACAGCTAACACACACAGTGAGCTCCTAAAGGACAGGTAACACACACACAGTGAGCTCCTAAAGGACAGCTAACACAATACACACACAGTGAGCTCCTAAACGACAGCTAACACACAGTGAGCTCCTAAAGGAAAGGTAACACACACACAGTGAGCTCCTAAAGGACAGCTAACACACAGTGAGCTCCTAAAGGACCTGTAACACAAACACAGTGAGCTCCTAAAGGACAGCTGACACACAGTGAGCTCCTGAAGGACAGCTAACACACAGTGAGCTCCTAAAGGACAGCTAACACAACACACAGTGAGCTCCTAAAGGACAGGTAACACAATATACACACATTGAGCTCCTAAAGGACAGCTAACACAATATTACACACACAGTGAGCTCCTAAAGGACAGCTAACAATACACACACAGTGAGCTCCTAAAGGACAGGTAACACACACACAGTGAGCTCCTAAATGATAGGTAACACACACAGTGAGCTCCTAATGGACAGCTAACACACAGTGAGCTCCTAAAGGACAGCTAACGCACAGTGAGCTCCTAAAGGACAGCTAACACACAGTGAGCTCCTAAAGGACAGCTAACACACAGTGAGCTCCTAAAGGACAGCTAACACAACACACAGTGAGCTCCTTAAGGACAGGTAATACACACAGCGAACTCCTAACGGACAGGTAACACAATACACACACAGTGAGCTCTAAAGGACAGCTAACACAACACACAGTGAGCTCCTTAAGGACAGGTAATACACACAGCGAACTCCTAACGGACAGGTAACACAATACACACACAGTGAGCTCCTAAAGGACAGCTAACACAATACACACACAGTGAGCTCCTAAAGGACAGCTAACACACACAGTGAGCTCCTAAAGGACAGCTAACACACACAGTGAGCTGCTAAAGGACAGCTAACACACACAGTGAGCTCCTAAAGGACAGCTAACACAATACACACAGTGAGCTCCTAAAGGACAGCTAACAAACAGTGAGCTCCTAAAGGATAGCTAATACAACACACAGTGAGCTCCTAAAGGACAGCTAACACAATATTACACACACAGTGAGCTCCTAAAGGACAGCTAACACAACACACAGTGAGCTCCTTAAGGACAGGTAATACACACAGCGAACTCCTAACGGACAGGTAACACAATACACACACAGTGAGCTCCTAAAGGACAGCTAACACAATACACACACAGTGAGCTCCTAAAGGACAGCTAACACACACAGTGAGCTCCTAAAGGACAGCTAACACACACAGTGAGCTCCTAAAGGACAGCTAACACAATACACACAGTGAGCTCCTAAAGGACAGTACACACAGTGAGCTCCTAAAGGATAGCTAATACACACACAGTGAGCTCCTAAAGGACAGCTAACACAATATTACACACACAGTGAGCTCCTAAAGGACAGCTAACACAATACACACACAGTGGGCTCCTAAAGGACAGCTAACACAATACACACAACACTGAGCTCCTAAAGGACAGCTAACACAATACACACACAGTGAGCTCCTAAAGGACAGCTAACACACACAGTGAGCTCCTAAAGGACAGCTAACACACACAGTGAGCTCCTAAAGGACAGCTAACACACAGTGAGCTCCTAAAGGACAGCTAACACACACAGTGAGCTCCTAAAGGACAGCTAACACACACAGTGAGCTCCTAAAGGACAGCTAACACACAGTGAGCTCCTAAAGGACAGGTAACACAACACACAGTGAGCTCCTAAAGGACAGCTAACACACACACAGGTAACACACACAGTGAGCTCCTAAAGGACAGCTAACACACACAGTGAGCTCCTAAAGGACAGCTAACACACACAGTGAGCTCCTAAAGGACAGCTAACACAATACACAGTGAGCTCCTAAAGGACAGCTAACACACAGTGAGCTCCTAAAGGACAGGAACACAATACACACACACAGTGAGCTCCTAAAGGACAGCTAACACAATACACACACAGTGAGCTCCTAAAGGACAGCTAACAAACAGTGAGCTCCTAAAGGACAGCTAACACACACACACACACAGTGAGCTCCTAAAGGACAGCTAACACAATACACAGTGAGCTCCTAAAGGACAGCTAACACAATACACACACATGAGCTCCTAAAGGACAGCTAACACAATACACACACAGTGAGCTCCTAAAGGACAGCTAACACAACACAGTGAGCTCCTAAAGGACAGGTAACACACAGTGAGCTCCTAGAGGACAGCTAACACACACAGTGAGCTCCTAAAGGACAGCTAACACACACAGTTAGAGCTCCTGAGCTCCTAAAGAACAGCTAACACACACAGTGAGCTCCTAAAGGACAGTGAGCTAAAGGACACACACACACAGTGAGCTCCTAAAGGACAGCTAACACAATACACACACAGTGAGCTCCTAAAGGACAGCTAACACACAGTGAGCTCCTAAAGGAAAGGTAACACACACACAGTGAGCTCCTAAAGGACAGCTAACACACACAGTGAGCTCCTAAAGGACAGCTAACACACAGTGAGCTCCTAAAGGACAGCTAACACAACACACAGTGAGCTCCTAAAGGACAGCTAACACAATACACACAGTGAGCTCCTAAAGGACAGCTAACACAATATTACACACACAGTGAGCTCCTAAAGGACAGCTAACACAATACACATACAGTGAGCTCCTAAAGGACAGCTAACACAATACACACAGTGAGCTCCTAAAGGACAGCTAACACACAGTGAGCTCCTAAAGGACAGCTAACACAATACACACAGTGAGCTCCTAAAGGACAGCTAACACACACAGTGAGCTCCTAAAGGACAGCTAACACAATACACACACAGTGAGCTCCTAAAGGACAGGTAACACACAGTGAGCTCCTAAAGGACAGGTAACACACACACAGTGAGCTCCTAAAGGACAGCTAACACAATACACACACAGTGAGCTCCTAAAGGACAGCTAACACAACACACAGTGAGCTCCTAAAGGACAGCTAACACAACACACAGTGAGCTCCTAAGGACAGCTAACAATACACAGTGAGCTCCTAAAGGACAGCTAACACAATACACAGTGAGCTCCTAAAGGACAGCTAACACAATACACACACAGTGAGCTCCTAAAGGACAGCTAACACAATACACACACAGTGAGCTCCTAAAGGACAGCTAACACAATACACACACAGTGAGCTCCTAAAGGACAGCTAACACACACAGTGAGCTCCTAAAGGACAGCTAACACAATACACACACAGTGAGCTCCTAAAGGACAGCTAACACAATACACACAGTGAGCTCCTAAAGGACAGCTAACACACACAGTGAGCTCCTAAAGGACAGGTAACACAATACACACACAGTGAGCTCCTAAAGGACAGCTAACACAATACACACAGTGTGAGCTCCTAAAGGACAGCTAACACAATACACACACAGTGAGCTCCTAAAGGACAGCTAACACACACAGTGAGCTCCTAAAGGACAGCTAACACAATACACACACAGTGAGCTCCTAAAGGACAGCTAACACAATACACACACACTGAGCTCCTAAAGGACAGCTAACACAATACACACACAGTGAGCTCCTAAAGGACAGCTAACACAATACACACACACTGAGCTCCTAAAGGACAGCTAACACAATACACACACACTGAGCTCCTAAAGGACAGCTAACACAATACACACACACTGAGCTCCTAAAGGACAGCTAACACAATACACACACACTAAGCTCCTAAAGGACAGGTAACACAATACACACACACAGTGAGCTCCTAAAGGACAGCTAACACAATACACACAGTGAGCTCCTAAAGGACAGCTAACACAATAAACACAGCTAACACACAGTGAGCTCCTAAAGGACAGGTAACACAATACACACAGTGAGCTCCTAAAGGACAGCTAACACACACAGTGAGCTCCTAAAGGACAGCTAACACACACACACAGCTCCTAAAGGACAGGTAACACACAGTGAGCTATTAGAGGACAGCTAACACACACAGTGAGCTCCTAAAGGACAGCTAACACACACAGTTAGATTAGCTAACACACACGGTGAGCTCCTAAAGACAGCTAACACTAACACACACAGTGAGCTCCTAAAGGACAGGTAACACACACACAGTGAGCTCCTAAAGGACAGCTAACACAACACACAGTGAGCTCCTAAAGGACAGGTAACACACATGAGCTCCTAAAGGACAGGTAACACACAGTGAGCTATTAGAGGACAGCTAACACACACAGAGTTCAAAGGACAGCTAACACACACAGTGAGCTCCTAAAGGACAGCTAACACACACGGTGAGCTCCTAAAGAACAGCTAACACACACAGTGAGCTCCTAAAGAACAGCTAACACACACAGTGAGCTCCTAAACGACAGCTAACACACAGTGAGCTCCTAAAGGAAAGGTAACACACACAGTGAGCTCCTAAAGGACAGCTAACACACACAGTCTAAAGGACAGCTAACACACACACAGTGAGCTCCTAAAGTACAGCTAACACACACAGTGAGCTCCTAAAGAACAGCTAACACACACAGTGAGCTCCTAAACGACAGCTAACACACAGTGAGCTCCTAAAGGAAAGGTAACACAATACACACACAGTGAGCTCCTAAAGGACAGCTAACACAACACACAGTGAGCTCCTTAAGGACAGCTAACATACACAGTGAGCTCCTAAAGGACAGGTAACACAATACACAGTGAGCTCCTAAAGGACAGCTAACACAATACACACACAGTGAGCTCCTAAAGGACAGCTAACACAATACACACACAGTGAGCTCCTAAAGGACAGCTAACACACAGTGAGCTCCTAAAGGACAGCTAACACAATACACACACAGTGAGCTCCTAAAGGACAGCTAACACAATACACACACAGTGAGCTCCTAAAGGACAGGTAACACACACAGTGAGCTCCTAAAGGACAGCTAACACAATATTACACACACAGTGAGCTCCTAAAGGACAGCTAACAATACACACACAGTGAGCTCCTAAAGGACAGGTAACACACACACAGTGAGCTCCTAAATGATAGGTAACACACACAGTGAGCTCCTAATGGACAGCTAACACACAGTGAGCTCCTAAAGGACAGCTAACGCACAGTGAGCTCCTAAAGGACAGCTAACACACAGTGAGCTCCTAAAGGACAGCTAACACACAGTGAGCTCCTAAAGGACAGCTAACACAACACACAGTGAGCTCCTTAAGGACAGGTAATACACACAGCGAACTCCTAACGGACAGGTAACACAAAACACACACAGTGAGCTCCTAAAGGACAGCTAACACAACACACATTGAGCTCTCTAAGGACAGGTAATACACACAGGAACTCTAACGGACAGGTAACACAATACACACACAGTGAGCTCCTAAAGGACAGCTAACACAATACACACACAGTGAGCTCCTAAAGGACAGCTAACACACACAGTGAGCTCCTAAAGGACAGCTAACACACACAGTGAGCTCCTAAAGGACAGCTAACACAATACACACAGTGAGCTCCTAAAGGACAGCTAACAAACAGTGAGCTCCTAAAGGATAGCTAATACAACACACAGTGAGCTCCTAAAGGACAGCTAACACAATATTACACACACAGTGAGCTCCTAAAGGACAGCTAACACAACACACAGTGAGCTCCTAAAGGAACAACGGACTAACACAATACACACACAGTGAGCTCCTAAAGGACAGCTAACACAATACACACACAGTGAGCTCCTAAAGGACAGCTAACACACACAGTGAGCTCCTAAAGGACAGCTAACACACACAGTGAGCTCCTAAAGGACAGCTAACACAATACACACAGTGAGCTCCTAAAGGACAGCTAACAAACAGTGAGCTCCTAAAGGATAGCTAATACAACACACAGTGAGCTCCTAAAGGACAGCTAACACAATATTACACACACAGTGAGCTCCTAAAGGACAGCTAACACAATACACACACAGTGGGCTCCTAAAGGACAGCTAACACAATACACACACACACTGAGCTCCTAAAGGACAGCTAACACAATACACACACAGTGAGCTCCTAAAGGACAGCTAACACACACAGTGAGCTCCTAAAGGACAGCTAACACACACAGTGAGCTCCTAAAGGACAGCTAACACACAGTGAGCTCCTAAAGGACAGCTAACACACACAGTGAGCTCCTAAAGGACAGCTAACACACACAGTGAGCTCCTAAAGGACAGCTAACACACACACACACACACACAGTGAGCTCCTAAAGGACAGCTAACACACAGTGAGCTCCTAAAGGACAGGTAACACAACACACAGTGAGCTCCTAAAGGACAGCTAACACAACACAGTGAGCTCCTAAAGGACAGGTAACACACAGCTCCTAAAGGACAGGTAACACACAGTGAGCTATTAGAGGACAGCTAACACACACGTGAGCTCCTAAAGAACAGCTACAGTGAGCTCCTAAAGGACAGCTAACACACACAGTGAGCTCCTAAAGGACAGCTAACACAACACACACACACTGAGCTCCTAAAGGACAGCTAACACAATACACACACACAGTGAGCTCCTAAAGGACAGCTAACACAATACACACACAGTGAGCTCCTAAAGGACAGCTAACACAATACACACAGTGAGCTCCTAAAGGACAGCTAACACAATACACACACACACTGAGCTCCTAAAGGACAGCTAACACAATACACACACAGTGAGCTCCTAAAGGACAGCTAACACAACACAGTGAGCTCCTACAGTGAGCTCCTAACACACACAGTTAGCTCAAAGGACAGCTAACACACACAGTGAGCTCCTAAAGAACAGCTAACACACACAGTGAGCTCCTAAAGGACAGCTAACACACACAGTGAGCTCCTAAAGGACAGGTAACACACACACAGTGAGCTCCTAAAGGACAGCTAACACAATACACACACAGTGAGCTCCTAAAGGACAGCTAACACACAGTGAGCTCCTAAAGGACAGGTAACACACACAGTGAGCTCCTAAAGGACAGCTAACACACAGTGAGCTCCTAAAGGACAACACAAACACAAGCTCCTAAAGGACAGCTGACACACAGTGAGCTCCTGAAGGACAGCTAACACACAGTGAGCTCCTAAAGGACAGCTAACACAACACACAGTGAGCTCCTAAAGGACAGGTAACACAATATACACACATTGAGCTCCTAAAGGACAGCTAACACAATATTACACACACAGTGAGCTCCTAAAGGACAGCTAACAATACACACACAGTGAGCTCCTAAAGGACAGCTAACACAATACACACAGTGAGCTCCTAAAGGACTGGTAACACACAGTGAGCTCCTAAAGGACAGCTAACACACAGTGAGCTCCTAAAGGACAGCTAACACAATACACACACAGTGAGCTCCTAAAGGACAGCTAACACAACACACAGTGAGCTCCTAAAGGACAGCTAACACAACACACAGTGAGCTCCTTAAGGACAGCTAACATACACAGTGAGCTCCTAAAGGACAGGTAACACAATACACAGTGAGCTCCTAAAGGACAGCTAACACAATACACACACAGTGAGCTCCTAAAGGACAGCTAACACAATACACACACAGTGAGCTCCTAAAGGACAGCTAACACACACAGTGAGCTCCTAAAGGACAGCTAACACAATACACACACAGTGAGCTCCTAAAGGACAGCTAACACAATACACACACAGTGAGCTCCTAAAGGACAGCTAACACACACAGTGAGCTCCTAAAGGACAGGTAACACAATACACACACAGTGAGCTCCTAAAGGACAGCTAACACAATACACACAGTGAGCTCCTAAAGGACAGCTAACACAATACACACACAGTGAGCTCCTAAAGGACAGCTAACACACACAGTGAGCTCCTAAAGGACAGCTAACACAACACACAGTGAGCTCCTAAAGGACAGCTAACACAATACACACACAGTGAGCTCCTAAAGGACAGCTAACACAATACACACACAGTGAGCTCCTAAAGGACAGCTAACACAATACACACACACTGAGCTCCTAAAGGACAGCTAACACAATACACACACACTGAGCTCCTAAAGGACAGCTAACACAATACACACACACTGAGCTCCTAAAGGACAGCTAACACAATACACACACACTAAGCTCCTAAAGGACAGGTAACACAATACACACACAGTGAGCTCCTAAAGGACAGCTAACACAATACACACAGTGAGCTCCTAAAGGACAGCTAACAAACAGTGAGCTCCTAAACGACAGCTAACACACAGTGAGCTCCTAAAGGACAGGTAACACAACACACAGTGAGCTCCTAAAGGACAGCTAACACAACACAGTGAGCTCCTAAAGGACAGGTAACACACACACAGCTCCTAAAGGACAGGTAACACACAGTGAGCTATTAGAGGACAGCTAACACACAGTGAGCTCCTAAAGGACAGCTAACACACACAGTTAGCTAAGAGGACAGCTAACACACACGGTGAGCTCCTAAAGAACAGCTAACACACACAGTGAGCTCCTAAAGAACAGCTAACACACACAGTGAGCTCCTAAAGGACAGGTAACACACACACAGTGAGCTCCTAAAGGACAGCTAACACAATACACACACAGTGAGCTCCTAAACGACAGCTAACACACAGTGAGCTCCTAAAGGAAAGGTAACACACACACAGTGAGCTCCTAAAGGACAGCTAACACACAGTGAGCTCCTAAAGGACCTGTAACACAAACACAGTGAGCTCCTAAAGGACAGCTGACACACAGTGAGCTCCTGAAGGACAGCTAACACACAGTGAGCTCCTAAAGGACAGCTAACACAACACACAGTGAGCTCCTAAAGGACAGGTAACACAATATACACACATTGAGCTCCTAAAGGACAGCTAACACAATATTACACACACAGTGAGCTCCTAAAGGACAGCTAACAATACACACACAGTGAGCTCCTAAAGGACAGGTAACACACACAGTGAGCTCCTAATGGACAGCTAACACACAGTGAGCTCCTAATGGACAGCTAACACACAGTGAGCTCCTAAAGGACAGCTAACACACAGTGAGCTCCTAAAGGACAGCTAACGCACAGTGAGCTCCTAAAGGACAGCTAACACACAGTGAGCTCCTAAAGGACAGCTAACACACAGTGAGCTCCTAAAGGACAGCTAACACAACACACAGTGAGCTCCTTAAGGACAGGTAATACACACAGCGAACTCCTAACGGACAGGTAACACAATACACACACACAGTGAGCTCCTAAAGGACAGCTAACACAATACACACACAGTGAGCTCCTAAAGGACAGCTAACACACACAGTGAGCTCCTAAAGGACAGCTAACACACACAGTGAGCTGCTAAAGGACAGCTAACACACACAGTGAGCTCCTAAAGGACAGCTAACACAATACACACAGTGAGCTCCTAAAGGACAGCTAACAAACAGTGAGCTCCTAAAGGACAGCTAATAACAACACACAGTGAGCTCCTAAAGGACAGCTAACACACACACACAGTGAGCTCCTAAAGGACAGCTAACACAACACACAGTGAGCTCCTAAAGGACAGGTAACAACACAGTGAGCTCCTAAAGGACAGGTAACACAATACACACACAGTGAGCTCCTAAAGGACAGCTAACACAATACACACACAGTGAGCTCCTAAAGGACAGCTAACACACACAGTGAGCTCCTAAAGGACAGCTAACACACACAGTGAGCTCCTAAAGGACAGCTAACACACAGTGAGCTCCTAAAGGACAGCTAACACAATACACACAGTGAGCTCCTAAAGGACAGCTAACACAATACAGCTACACACACAGTGAGCTCCTAAAGGACAGCTAACACAATACACACACAGTGGGCTCCTAAAGGACAGCTAACACAATACACACACACACTGAGCTCCTAAAGGACAGCTAACACAATACACACACAGTGAGCTCCTAAAGGACAGCTAACACACACAGTGAGCTCCTAAAGGACAGCTAACACACAGTGAGCTCCTAAAGGACAGCTAACACAATACACACACAGTGAGCTCCTAAAGGACAGCTAACACACACAGTGAGCTCCTAAAGGACAGCTAACACACACAGTGAGCTCCTAAACACAGCTCCTAAAGGACAGCAACACACACACAGTGAGCTCCTAAAGGACAGCTAACACACAGTGAGCTCCTAAAGGACAGCTAACACAACACACAGTGAGCTCCTAAAGGACAGCTAACACAACACAGTGAGCTCCTAAAGGACAGG
This sequence comes from Oncorhynchus gorbuscha, assembly GCF_021184085.1. NCBI lineage: Eukaryota > Metazoa > Chordata > Actinopteri > Salmoniformes > Salmonidae > Oncorhynchus > Oncorhynchus gorbuscha. The sequence continues at coordinate 217,339 of NW_025745935.1, read as the reverse complement.
TAACACACACACACAGTGAGCTCCTAAAGGACAGGTAACACACACACAGTGAGCTCCTAAAGGACAGCTAACACACACAGTGAGCTCCTAAAGGACAGCTAACACACACAGTTAGCTATTAGAGGACAGCTAACACACACGTGAGCTCCTAAAGGACAGCTAACACACAGTGAGCTCCTAAAGGACAGCTAACACACACACACAGTGAGCTCCTAAAGGACAGCTAACACAATACACAGTGAGCTCCTAAAGGACAGCTAACACAATGAGCAAAGGACAGGTAACACAACACACAGTGAGCTCCTAAAGGACAGCTAACACAACACAGTGAGCAAAGGACAGGTAACACACACGGTGAGCTCCTAAAGGACAGGTAACACACAGTGAGCACAGCACACACACAGTGAGCTCCTAAAGGACAGCTAACACACACAGTTAGCTACACAACACACACGTGAGCTCCTAAAGAACAGCTAACACACACAGTGAGCTCCTAAAGACAGCTAACACACAGTGAGCTCCTAAAGGACAGCTAACACACACACAGTGAGCTCCTAAAGGACAGCTAACACAATACACACACAGTGAGCTCCTAAACGACAGCTAACACACAGTGAGCTCCTAAAGGAAAGGTAACACACACACAGTGAGCTCCTAAAGGACAGCTAACACACAGTGAGCTCCTAAAGGACCTGTAACACAAACACAGTGAGCTCCTAAAGGACAGCTGACACACAGTGAGCTCCTGAAGGACAGCTAACACACAGTGAGCTCCTAAAGGACAGCTAACACAACACACAGTGAGCTCCTAAAGGACAGGTAACACAATATACACACATTGAGCTCCTAAAGGACAGCTAACACAATATTACACACACAGTGAGCTCCTAAAGGACAGCTAACAATACACACACAGTGAGCTCCTAAAGGACAGGTAACACACACACAGTGAGCTCCTAAATGATAGGTAACACACACAGTGAGCTCCTAATGGACAGCTAACACACAGTGAGCTCCTAAAGGACAGCTAACGCACAGTGAGCTCCTAAAGGACAGCTAACACACAGTGAGCTCCTAAAGGACAGCTAACACACAGTGAGCTCCTAAAGGACAGCTAACACAACACACAGTGAGCTCCTTAAGGACAGGTAATACACACAGTGAACTCCTAACGGACAGGTAACACAATACACACACAGTGAGCTCCTAAAGGACAGCTAACACAACACACAGTGAGCTCCTTAAGGACAGGTAATACACACAGCGAACTCCTAAAGGACAGGTAACACAATACACACACAGTGAGCTCCTAAAGGACAGCTAACACAATACACACACAGTGAGCTCCTAAAGGACAGCTAACACACACAGTGAGCTCCTAAAGGACAGCTAACACACAGTGAGCTCCTGTGAGCTAAAGGACAGCTAACACACACAGTGAGCTCCTAAAGGACAGCTAACACAATACACACAGTGAGCTCCTAAAGGACAGCTAACAAACAGTGAGCTCCTAAAGGATAGCTAATACAACACACAGTGAGCTCCTAAAGGACAGCTAACACAATATTACACACACAGTGAGCTCCTAAAGGACAGCTAACACAACACACAGTGAGCTCCTTAAGGACAGGTAATACACACAGCGAACTCCTAACGGACAGGTAACACAATACACACACAGTGAGCTCCTAAAGGACAGCTAACACAATACACACACAGTGAGCTCCTAAAGGACAGCTAACACAATATTACACACACAGTGAGCTCCTAAAGGACAGCTAACACAATACACACACAGTGGGCTCCTAAAGGACAGCTAACACAATACACACACACACTGAGCTCCTAAAGGACAGCTAACACAATACACACACAGTGAGCTCCTAAAGGACAGCTAACACACACAGTGAGCTCCTAAAGGACAGCTAACACACACAGTGAGCTCCTAAAGGACAGCTAACACACAGTGAGCTCCTAAAGGACAGCTAACACACACAGTGAGCTCCTAAAGGACAGCTAACACACACAGTGAGCTCCTAAAGGACAGCTAACACACACACACACACACAGTGAGCTCCTAAAGGACAGCTAACACACAGTGAGCTCCTAAAGGACAGGTAACACAACACACAGTGAGCTCCTAAAGGACAGCTATCACAACACAGTGAGCTCCTAAAGGACAGGTAACACACACGGTGAGCTCCTAAAGGACAGGTAACACACACAGTGAGTTCCTAAAGGACAGCTAACACACACAGTTAGCTATTAGAGGACAGCTAACACACACGGTGAGCTCCTAAAGAACAGCTAACACACACAGTGAGCTCCTAAAGAACAGCTAACACACACAGTGAGCTCCTAAAGGACAGCTAACACAATACACACACACTGAGCTCCTAAAGGACAGCTAACACAATACACACACACTGAGCTCCTAAAGGACAGCTAACACAATACACACACACTGAGCTTCCAAAGGACAGGTAACACAATACACACACAGTGAGCTCCTAAAGGACAGCTAACACAATACACACAGTGAGCTCCTAAAGGACAGCTAACAAACAGTGAGCTCCTAAAGGACAGCTAACACAACACACAGTGAGCTCCTAAAGGACAGCTAACACAATACACACACAGTGAGCTCCTAAACGACAGCTAACACACAGTGAGCTCCTAAAGGAAAGGTAACACACACACAGTGAGCTCCTAAAGGACAGCTAACACACAGTGAGCTCCTAAAGGACCTGTAACACAAACACAGTGAGCTCCTAAAGGACAGCTGACACACAGTGAGCTCCTGAAGGACAGCTAACACACAGTGAGCTCCTAAAGGACAGCTAACACAACACACAGTGAGCTCCTAAAGGACAGGTAACACAATATACACACATTGAGCTCCTAAAGGACAGCTAACACAATATTACACACACAGTGAGCTCAAAGGACAGCTAACACAATACACAGTGAGCTCCTAAAGGACAGCTAACAATACACACACAGTGAGCTCCTAAAGGACAGGTAACACACACACAGTGAGCTCCTAAATGATAGGTAACACACACAGTGAGCTCCTAATGGACAGCTAACACACAGTGAGCTCCTAAAGGACAGCTAACGCACAGTGAGCTCCTAAAGGACAGCTAACGACAGTGAGCTAAAGGACAGCTAACACACAGTGAGCTCCTAAAGGACAGCTAACACACAGTGAGCTCCTAAAGGACAGCTAACACAACACACAGTGAGCTCCTTAAGGACAGGTAATACACACAGCGAACTCCTAACGGACAGGTAACACAATACACACACAGTGAGCTCCTAAAGGACAGCTAACACAATACACACACAGTGAGCTCCTAAAGGACAGCTAACACACACAGTGAGCTCCTAAAGGACAGCTAACACACACAGTGAGCTGCTAAAGGACAGCTAACACACACAGTGAGCTCCTAAAGGACAGCTAACACAATACACACAGTGAGCTCCTAAAGGACAGCTAACAAACAGTGAGCTCCTAAAGGATAGCTAATACAACACACAGTGAGCTCCTAAAGGACAGCTAACACAATATTACACACACAGTGAGCTCCTAAAGGACAGCTAACACAACACACAGTGAGCTCCTTAAGGACAGGTAATACACACAGTGAGCTCCTAACGGACAGGTAACACAATACACACACAGTGAGCTCCTAAAGGACAGCTAACACAATACACACACAGTGAGCTCCTAAAGGACAGCTAACACACACAGTGAGCTCCTAAAGGACAGCTAACACACACAGTGAGCTGCTAAAGGACAGCTAACACACACAGTGAGCTCCTAAAGGACAGCTAACAAACAGTGAGCTCCTAAAGGATAGCTAATACAACACACAGTGAGCTCCTAAAGGACAGCTAACACAATATTACACACACAGTGAGCTCCTAAAGGACAGCTAACACAATACACACACAGTGAGCTCCTAAAGGACAGCTAACACAATACACACACACACTGAGCTCCTAAAGGACAGCTAACACAATACACACACAGTGAGCTCCTAAAGGACAGCTAACACACACAGTGAGCTCCTAAAGGACAGCTAACACACACAGTGAGCTCCTAAAGGACAGCTAACACACAGTGAGCTCCTAAAGGACAGCTAACACACACAGTGAGCTCCTAAAGGACAGCTAACACACACAGTGAGCTCCTAAAGGACAGCTAACACACACACACACACAGTGAGCTCCTAAAGGACAGCTAACACACAGTGAGCTCCTAAAGGACAGGTAACACAACACACAGTGAGCTCCTAAAGGACAGCTAACACAACACAGTGAGCTCCTAAAGGACAGGTAACACACACACTCCTAAAGGACAGGTAACACACAGTGAGCTCTTAGAGGACAGCTAACACACACAGTGAGTTCCTAAAGGACAGCTAACACACACAGTGAGCTCCTAAAGGACAGCTAACACACACAGTGAGCTCCTAAAGAACAGCTAACACACACAGTGAGCTCCTAAAGAACAGCTAACACACACAGTGAGCTCCTAAAGGACAGCTAACACAATACACACACACTGAGCTCCTAAAGGACAGCTAACACAATACACACACACTGAGCTCCTAAAGGACAGCTAACACAATACACACACACTGAGCTCCCAAAGGACAGGTAACACAATACACACACAGTGAGCTCCTAAAGGACAGCTAACACAATACACACAGTGAGCTCCTAAAGGACAGCTAACAAACAGTGAGCTCCTAAAGGACAGCTAACACAACACACAGTGAGCTCCTAAAGGACAGCTAACACAATACACACACACACTGAGCTCCTAAAGGACAGCTAACACACAGTGAGCTCCTAAAGGACAGCTAACACACAGTGAGCTCCTAAAGGACAGCTAACACACAGTGAGCTCCTAAAGGACACCTAACACACAGTGTGCTCCTAAAGGACAGCTAACACAATACACACACAGTGAGCTCCTAAAGGACAGCTAACACACACAGTGAGCTCCTAAAGGACAGCTAACACACACAGTGAGCTCCTAAAGGACAGCTAACACACACAGTGAGCTGCTAAAGGACAGCTAACACACACAGTGAGCTCCTAAAGGACAGCTAACACAATACACACAGTGAGCTCCTAAAGGACAGCTAACAAACAGTGAGCTCCTAAAGGACAGCTAATACAACACACAGTGAGCTCCTAAAGGACAGCTAACACAATATTACACACACAGTGAGCTCCTAAAGGACAGCTAACACAATACACACACAGTGAGCTCCTAAACGACAGCTAACACACAGTGAGCTCCTAAAGGAAAGGTAACACACACACAGTGAGCTCCTAAAGGACAGGTAACACACAGTGAGCTCCTAAAGGACAGGTAACACGTGAGCTCCTAAAGGACAGGTAACACACAGTGAGCTCCTAAAGGACAGGTAACACAACGTGAGCTCCTAAAGGACAGGTAACACAACACACAGTGAGCTCCTAAAGGACAGGTAACACACACAGTGAGCTCCTAAAGGACAGGTAACACACACAGTGAGCTCCTAAAGGACAGGTAACACAACACACAGTGAGCTCCTAAAGGACAGCTAACACAATACACACACACTGAGCTCCTAAAGGACAGCTAACACAATACACACACACTGAGCTCCTAAAGGACAGCTAACACAATACACACACACTGAGCTCCTAAAGGACAGCTAACACACACAGTGAGCTCCTAAAGGACAGCTAACACACACAGTGAGCTCCTAAAGGACAGCTAACACACACACACACACAGTGAGCTCCTAAAGGACAGCTAACACACAGTGAGCTCCTAAAGGACAGGTAACACAACACACAGTGAGCTCCTAAAGGACAGCTAACACAACACAGTGAGCTCCTAAAGGACAGGTAACACACACGGTGAGCTCCTAAAGGACAGGTAACACACAGTGAGCTATTAGAGGACAGCTAACACACACAGTGAGTTCCTAAAGGACAGCTAACACACACAGTTAGCTATTAGAGGACAGCTAACACACACGGTGAGCTCCTAAAGAACAGCTAACACACACAGTGAGCTCCTAAAGAACAGCTAACACACACAGTGAGCTCCTAAAGGACAGCTAACACAATACACACACACTGAGCTCCTAAAGGACAGCTAACACAATACACACACACTGAGCTCCTAAAGGACAGCTAACACAATACACACACACTGAGCTCCCAAAGGACAGGTAACACAATACACACACAGTGAGCTCCTAAAGGACAGCTAACACAATACACACAGTGAGCTCCTAAAGGACAGCTAACAAACAGTGAGCTCCTAAAGGACAGCTAACACAACACACAGTGAGCTCCTAAAGGACAGCTAACACAATACACACACACACTGAGCTCCTAAAGGACAGCTAACACACAGTGAGCTCCTAAAGGACAGCTAACACACAGTGAGCTCCTAAAGGACAGCTAACACACAGTGAGCTCCTAAAGGACAGCTAACACACAGTGTGCTCCTAAAGGACAGCTAACACAATACACACACAGTGAGCTCCTAAAGGACAGCTAACACACACAGTGAGCTCCTAAAGGACAGCTAACACACACAGTGAGCTCCTAAAGGACAGCTAACACACACAGTGAGCTGCTAAAGGACAGCTAACACACACAGTGAGCTCCTAAAGGACAGCTAACACAATACACACAGTGAGCTCCTAAAGGACAGCTAACAAACAGTGAGCTCCTAAAGGACAGCTAATACAACACACAGTGAGCTCCTAAAGGACAGCTAACACAATACACACACAGTGAGCTCAGCTAACACAATACACACACAGTGAGCTCCTAAACGACAGCTAACACACAGTGAGCTCCTAAAGGAAAGGTAACACACACACAGTGAGCTCCTAAAGGACAGGTAACACACAGTGAGCTCCTAAAGGACAGGTAACACGCTGAGCTCCTAAAGGACAGGTAACACACAGTGAGCTCCTAAAGGACAGGTAACACAACGTGAGCTCCTAAAGGACAGGTAACACAACACACAGTGAGCTCCTAAAGGACAGGTAACACACACAGTGAGCTCCTAAAGGACAGGTAACACACACAGTGAGCTCCTAAAGGACAGGTAACACAACACAAAGTGAGTTCCTAAAGGACAGCTAACACAATATACACAGTGAGCTCCTAAAGGACAGGTAACACAACACACAGTGAGATCCTATAGGACTGTTAACACAACACACAGTGAGCTCCTAAAGGACAGCTAACACAACACACAGTGAGCTCCTAAAGGACAGCTAACACAACACAGTGAGCTCCTAAAGGACAGATAACACAACACACAGTGAGTTCCTAAAGGACAGGTAACACAACACACAGTGAGCTCCTAAATGACAGGTAACACAACACACAGTGAGCTCCTAAAGGACAGGTAACACAACACACAGTGAGCTCCTAAAGGACAGCTAACACAACACACAGTGAGCCCCTAAAGGACAGCTAACACAACACACAGTGAGCTCCTAAAGGACAGCTAACACAACACACAGTGAGCTCCTAAAGGACAGCTAACACAACACACAGTGAGCTCCTAAAGGACAGCTAATTCAACACACAGTGAGCTCCTAAAGGACAGGTAACACACAGTGAGCTCCTAAAGGACAGTTAACTCATACAGTTGAAGTTTTAAGGTTACATACACCTTGGCCAAATACATTTAAACTCAGTTTTTCACAATTCCTGACATTTAATCCTCGTAAAAATTCTCTGTTTTAGGTCAGTTAGGATCACCACTTTATTTTAAGAATGTGACATGTCAGAATAATAGTAGAGAAATCATTCAATTTAGTTTTTATTTCTTTCATCTCATTCCCAGTGGGTCAGAAGTTCACATACACTCGATTAGTATTTGGTAGCATTGAAGTCTGAAGTTTACATACACTTAGGTTGGAGTCATTACAATTAGTTTTTCAACCACTCCACAAATTTCTTGTTAATTAACAAACTACAGTTTCAGCAAGTCGTTTAGGACATCTACCTTTTTCATGACACAAGTAATTTTTCCAACAATTGTTTACAGGATTATTTCATTTATAATTCATAATTCACAGTATCACAATTCCAGTGGGTCAGAAGTTTACATACACTAAGTTGACTGTGCCTTTAAACAGCTTGGAAAATTCCAGAAAATGATGTCATTGTTTTAGAAGCTTCTGATAGGCTAATTGACATCATTTGAGTCAATTGGAGGTGTACCTGTGGATGTATTTCAAGGCCTACCTTCAAACTCAGTGCCTCTTTCCTTGACATCACTGGAAAATCTAAAGAAATCCGTTATGGCAAGGACAACAAAGTCCAGGTATTTTAGTGGCCATCACAAAGCTCTGACCTCAATCCTATAGACAATTTGTGGGCAGAACTGAAAAAGCGTGTGCGAGCAAGGAGTCCTTCAAACCTGACTTAGTTACACCAGCTCTGTCAGGAGGAATGGGCCAAAATTCACCCAACTTAATGTGGGAAGTGGCAATGTGGCAAGTTAAACAATTTAAAGGCAATGCTACCAAATACTAATTGAGTGTATGTAAATGTCTGACCCACAGAATGTGATGAAAGAAATAAAAGCTGAATTAAATCATTCTCTCTACTATTATTCGGACATTTAACATTCTTAAAATAAAGTGGTGATCCTAAATGACCTAAAACAGGGAATTTGTAGTAGGATTAAATGTCAGGAATTGTGAAAAACTGAGTTTAAATGTATTTGGCCAAGGTGTATGTAACCTTAAAACTTCAACTGTACATTTCTCTCCCTTTATCTCTCTCTCTCCCTCCGTCCCTTCCTCCCTTTCTCTCCCTCCGTCCCTTCCTCCCTTTCTCTCCCTCCGTCCCTTCCTCCCTTTCTCTCTCCTTCCCTCTGTCCCTTCCTCCCTTTCTCTCTCTCCCTCCGTCCCTTCCTCCCTTTCTCTCTCTCCTTCCCTCTGTCCCTTCCTCCCTTTCTCTCTCCTTCCCTCTGTCCCTTCCTCCCTTTCTCTCTCCTTCCCTCCATCCCTTCCTCCCTTTCTCTCTCCTTCCCTCCGTCCCTTCCTCCCTTTCTCTCTCCTTCCCTCCGTCCCTTCCTCCCTTTCTCTCTCCTTCCCTCCGTCCCTTCCTCCCTTTCTCTCTCCTTCCCTCTGTCCCTTCCTCCCTTTCTCTCTCCTTCCCTCTGTCCCTTCCTCCCTTTCTCTCTCCTTCCCTCCTCCCTTTCTCTCTCCTTCCCTTCCTCCCCCTTTCTCTCTCCTTCCCTCCCTCCCCCTTTCTCTCTCCTTCCCTCCCTCCCTTCCTCCTTCCCGTCCCTTCCTCTCTCCTTCCCTCCGTCCCTTCCTCCCTTTCTCTCTCCTTCCTTCCCCCTCCGTCCCTTCCTCCCTTTCTCTTCCTTCCCTCCTCCTTTTCCTTCCCTCCGTCCCTTCCTCCCTTTCTCTCTCCTTCCTTCCCTCCGTCCCTTCCTCCCTTTCTCTCTCCTTCCTTCCCCTCCCTCCGTCCCTTCCTCCCCTTCCTCTCTCTCTTCCTTCCCTCCGTCCCTTCCTCCCTTTCTCTCTCCTTCCTTCCCTCCGTCCCTTCCTCCCTTTTTCTCTCCTTCCTTCCCTCTGTCCCTTCCTCCCTTTCTCACTCCTTCCCTCCGTCCCTTCATCCCTTTCTCTCTCCGTCCCTTCCTCCCTTTCTCTCTCCGTCCCTTCCTCCCTTTCTCTCCCCGTCCCTTCCTCCCTTTCTCTCTCCTTACCTCCGTTCCTTCCTCTCTCTCTCCATCTTCCCCCTTCCATCTCTCTCTCAGGACCTGGTAAAGAGCCACCTGATGTATGCTGTGAGAGAGGAGGTAGATGTGTTGAAGGAACAGATTAAGGAGCTGGTAGAGAGGAACTCCCAGTTGGAGCAGGAGAACAGCCTCCTGAAAACCCTGGCCAGCCCAGAGCAGATGGCTCAGTTCCAGGCTCAGGTCCAGCCCAGCTCTGGCTCCCCGACAGCGACAGGCTCCTCTAACCCCCAGCCTCAGCCCCTGCCGTCCTCACAGAGCTCTGGGACCTCTACATAGCCCCCTTCCTCGGAGAGACGTACGCAGGAGGGAGGAGAACCTTTACTCTACTGAGAACTGAACTCATGCAATGCAACAAGAACCACTATGGCTCAATCAAGGAGAGACTGCTACAAAAATAAAAACCATGTTTTGCACATTTATTTAACTGACCAAAGACAATGATGGACACTTGTGTGTCAGGTGTTCTCTTCGCTTGGAATGCTTCAGACGATCGCCATGGAGACCAGGGAGGTGAATGGAACAGATGGACAGTTGTCATGGAGATGAAACAGACAACAACCCACAACTGGTACACTGTCTTCAGATCTCTACAGCGACTGTTGAATTGTGCCGTTGCTGCCATTTCTTTACATTTTCATTTTGTTGGATTATTACCTAGCTGTGAATTGAATCAAAGAACAAGAAATGAGGTGCATTATCTGTAGGGATCATTAAAGAAAGAGAAAACAAGACCCCCTCTGGTATGGGGTGTAGGGTGGAACATACAGTGCATTTGGAAATAAATTCAGACCACTTTAGTTTTTCCAAATTGTGTTGCATTACAGTCCATTCTAAAATTGATTAAATAGTTTTTTTCCACATCAATCACCTCAATCTACCCCGTAATGACTAAACAAAAACAGTTTTTTTGTCAATCACCTCAATCTACCCCGAAATGTAAAAACAGTTTTTTTGTACATATAAAACTAAACAAAAACAGTTAATATTACATTTACATAATCACCTCAATCTACCCCGTATTCAGACACTTTACTCAGTACTTTGTTGAAGCACCTCTGCCAGCGATTACAGCCTTGAGTCTTCTTGGGTAATTTTGAAATGTATTACATATAAAAACCGCACATTTACATAAGTATTCAGACCCTTTACTCAGTACACACCTGTATTTGGGGAGTTTCTCCCCATTCTTCTCTGTAGATCCTCTCAGGCTCTGTCAGGTTGGATGGGGAGCATCGCTGCACTTGTCCTGTCATTGTCCTGTTGAAAGTTGAACCTTCACCCCAGTCTGAGGTCCTAAGCGCTCTGGAGCAGGTTTTCATCAAGGATCTCATTGTACGTTGCTCCGTTCATCTTTTCCTCGATCCTGACTATTCTCCCAGTCCCTGCTGCTGAAAAACATCCCCACATCATGATGCTGCCACCACCATGCTTCACCGTAGGGATGGTGCCAGGTTTCCTCCAGACATGATGGTTGGCATTCAGACCAAAGAGTTCAATCTTGGTTTTATCAGACCATAGAATCTTGTTTCTCATGGTCTGAGAGTCTTTAGGTGCCTTTTGGCAAACTCCAAGCAGGCTGTCATGTGCCTTTTACTGAGGAGTGGCTTCCATCTGGCCACTCTACCAGAAAGGCCTGATTGTTGGAGGGCTGCAGAGATGGTTGTCCTTCTGGAAGTTTCTCCCATCTCCACAGGGGAGCTCTGTCAGAGTGACCATCGGGTTCTTGGTCACCTCCCTGACCAAGGCACTTCTCCCCCAATTGTTCAGTTTGGCCGGGCGGCCAGCTCTTGGAAGAGACTTGGTGGTTCCAAACTTCTTCTATTTAAGAATGATGGAGGCCACTGTGTTCTTGGGAACCTTCAATGCTGCAGAAATGTTTTGGTACTCTTCCCCAGATCTGTGCCTCAACACGATCCTATCTCGGAGCTCTATGGACAATTCCTTTGACCTCATGGCTTGGTTTTTGCTCTGACATGCACTGTCAACTGTGGGCTGTTATATAGACAGTTGTGTGCCTTTCCAAATCATGTCCAATCAATTGAATTTACCACAGATGGACTTCAATCAAGTTGTGTAAACTTCTCAAGGATGATCAATGGAAACAGAATGCACCTGAGCACAATTTTTACATTTTACATTTAAGTCATTTAGCAGACGCTCTTATCCAGAGCGACTTACAAATTGGTGCATTCACCTTATGACATCCAGTGGAACAGTCACTTTACAATAGTGCATCTAAATCTTAAAGGGGGGGGGTGAGAAGGATTACTTATCCTATCCTAGGTATTCCTTAAAGAGGTGGGGTTTCAGGTGTCTCTGGAAGGTGGTGATTGACTCCGCTGTCCTGGCGTCGTGAGGGAGTTTGTTCCACCATTGGGGGGCCAGAGCAGCGAACAGTTTTGACTGGGCTGAGCGGGAACTGTACTTCCTCAGTGGTAGGGAGGCGAGCAGGCCAGAGGTGGATGAACGCAGTGCCCTTGTTTGGGTGTAGGGCCTGATCAGAGCCTGGAGGTACTGAGGTGCCGTTCCCCTCACAGCTCCGTAGGCAAGCACCATGGTCTTGTAGCGGATGCGAGCTTCAACTGGAATGTCATAAGGTGAATGCACCAATTTGTAAGTCGCTCTGGATAAGAGCCAGACTTAAATGTAATGATGTAAATGTAAGCCAGTGGAGAGAGCGGAGGAGCGGGGTGACGTGAGAGAGTACTTGGGAAGGTTGAACACCAGACGGGCTGCGGCGTTCTGGATGAGTTGTAGGGGTTTAATGGCACAGGCAGGGAGCCCAGCCAACAGCGAGTTGCAGTAATCCAGACGGGAGATGACAAGTGCCTGGATTAGGACCTGCGCCGCTTCCTGTGTGAGGCAGGGTCGTACTCTGCGGATGTTGTAGAGCATGAACCTACAGGAACGGGCCACCGCCTTGATGTTAGTTGAGAACGACAGGGTGTTGTCCAGGATCACGCCAAGGTTCTTAGCGCTCTGGGAGGAGGACACAATGGAGTTGTCAACCGTGATGGCGAGATCATGGAACGGGCAGTCCTTCCCCGGGAGGAAGAGCAGCTCCGTCTTGCCGAGGTTCAGCTTGAGGTGGTGATCCGTCATCCACACTGATATGTCTGCCAGACATGCAGAGATGCGATTCGCCACCTGGTCATCAGAAGGGGGAAAGGAGAAGATTAATTGTGTGTCGTCTGCATAGCAATGATAGGAGAGACCATGTGAGGTTATGACAGAGCCAAGTGACTTGGTGTATAGCGGGAATAGGAGAGGGCCTAGAACAGAGCCCTGGGGGACACCAGTGGTGAGAGCGCGTGGTGAGGAGACAGATTCTCGCCACGCCACCTGGTAGGAGCGACCTGTCAGGTAGGACGCAATCCAAGCGTGGGCCGCGCCGGAGATGCCCAACTCGGAGAGGAAGGAGAGGAGGATCTGATGGTTCACAGTATCGAAGGCAGCCGATAGGTCTAGAAGGATGAGAGCAGAGGAGAGAGAGTTAGCTTTAGCAGTGCGGAGCGCCTCCGTGATACAGAGAAGAGCAGTCTCAGTTGAATGACTATGAGACAATTTCGTGTCTCATAGCAAAGGGTCGGAATACTTATGTAAATAAGCTACTTATGTAAATAAGCTATTTCTGTTTTTGTTTTATAAATTTGCTAAAATTTCAAAAACCTGTTTTTGCGTTGTCATTATGGGGTATTGTGTGTAGCTTGAGGATTTTTAAATTCTATTTAATCCATTTTAGGATAAGGCTGTAACAACAAAATGTGAAAAAAATTTGAGGGGTCTGAATACTTTCAGAATGCACTTTTTATTCCATATGAGGGGTCTGAATACTTTCAGAATGCACTGCAATAGAAGAAACACTATTCTCACAGCGCTCTATTCCATATGAGGGGTGATGTGGTGTAACAGAACTTTAGAAACACTATTCTCACAGCGCTCTATTCCATATGAGGGGTGATGTGGTGTAACAGAACTTTAGAAACACTATTCTCACAGCGCTCTATTCCATATGAGGGGTGATGTGGTGTAACAGAACTTTAGAAGAAGCAGTGATCGCCTCAATCTCCTCCTCTCCTCTCTCTCCTCCCTCAGACGTAATAATGGGAGATGTTGCCCCTCCTCTCTCGTCTCTTCTCCTCCTCTCCCCTCTCCTCCTCTTCCTCTCTTCTCCTCCCTCAGACGTAAGGAGGAAATGGAAATGTTTTGGGAAAGGGGGCTGATGAGAGTTTCAGTGATTTTGGGATAGGGCTGTTTCTAGGTTTGTTCCAGATACCAATTCAACCTATGTTCAGCAAACAGCCTGTTTTCCTCAGGCTGGACTGTGATGCTACTGCTCAGACTGTACAGACTGTGTCTAACCCTCACACTGACAGCCCCTTGTACTGCACTGTATATAATTTACCTGTGCAGAAGATGTTCACTAGCTCAAATCATTTAAACTATTGGACAATTTGAATAAATAAATAAATATATATACTGATATATATTATAAGTAAATAAAAGCTAGTTTAATAAAGAAGTCATTTACATTGTGCAGAAGATGTTCACTTGCTCAAATCATTTAAACTATTGGACAATTTGAATAAATAAATATATATATATATTATAAGGAAATAAAAGCTAGTTTAATAAAGAAGTGCTCTGTACATTGACCCGGGGTATAAGGAAATAAAAGCTAGTTTTTTAAGGGTAATGTGTAGAAGTACCAGTCAAGTTTGGACCCACCTACTCAGTCCAGGGTTTTTATTTGTACTATTTGTCACAACACAACTGATTGGCTAAAATGCATTAAGAAGGAAAGAAATATCACAAAAGTGCTCAGCATATGTGGGAACTCCTTCAAGACTGTTGGGAAAGCATTCCAGGTGAAGCCGGGTTGAGAGAATGCCAAGAGTGTGCAAAGCTGTCATCAAGGCAAAGGGGTAGAAAATAGTAAAAATAAAGAAAAATCCTTGAATGAGTAGGTGTGTTCACACTTTAGACTGGTACTGTATGTCAGGACAATGTTTCTCATCCCACAACAAATGTGACGTTACAATTGCACTAAACAGTTGCACTTGGACTTAAATAAAATGGAAAAACTCAATTGAAATGTTAGTCGCTTGTGATTTTAGTGAATTGTTAGGTGGCAGAGTGGAGCAGGTGGAGAGGGCCATAAATAAAATCAAAATCAAATTGTATTTGAGCGTGTTGTCTTATAGGATGGAACCTTGTCTTTCAAATCAAATCAAATTTTATTTGTCACATACACATGGTTAGCAGATGTTAATGCGAGTTGTGCTTATAGTTCCGACAATGCAGTGATAACCAACAAGTAATCTAACTAACAATTCCAAAACTACTGTCTTATACACAGTGTAAGGGGATAAGGAATATGTACATAAGGATATATGAATGAGTGATGGTACAGAGCAGCATACAGTAGATGGTATTGAGTACAGTATATACATATGAGATGAGTGTGTAGACAAAGTAAACAAAGTGGCATAGTTAAAGTGGCTAGTGATACATGTATTACATAAGGATGCAGTCGATGATGTAGAGTACAGTATATACATATGCATATTAGATGAATAATGTAGGGTAAGTAACATTATATAAGGTAGCATTGTTTAAAGTGGCTAGTGATATATTTACATCATTTCCCATCAATTCCCATTATTAAAATGGCTGGAGTTGGGTCAGTGTCAATGACAGTGTGTTGGCAGCAGCCACTCAATGTTAGTGGTGGCTGTTTAACAGTCTGATGGCCTTGAGATAGAAGCTGTTTTTCAGTCTCTCGGTCCCAGCTTTGATGCACCTGTACTGACCTCGCCTTCTGGATGATAGTGGGGTGAACAGGCAGTGGTTCGGGTGGTTGATGTCCTTGATGATCTTTATGGCCTTCCTGTAACAACGGGTGGTGTAGGTGTCCTGGAGGGCAGGTAGTTTGCCCCCGGTGATGCGTTGTGCAGTCCTCACTACCCTCTGGAGAGCCTTACGGTTGAGGGCAGAGCAGTTGCCGTACCAGGCGGTTAATGACGTCATACAGATTTCTAACCCAGATAGCTCTTTGACAACATACAGGGGGAATGGCTGAGACTACAGGATGACATATTACATTATTACATTATAATAATATATGCCATTTAGCAGACGCTTTTATCCAAAGCGACTTACAGTCATGTGTGCATACATTCTACGTATGGGTGGTCCCGGGGATCGAACCCACTACCCTGGCGTTACAAGCGCCATGCTCTACCAACTGATCTACAGAAGGACCACATTCTTATTTTCAATGACGGCCTGGGAACAGTGGGTTAACTGCCTGTTCAGGGGCAGAACGACAGATTTGTACCTTGTCAGCTCGGGGGTTTGAACTCGCAACCTTCCGGTTACTAGTCTAACGCTCTAACCACTAGGCTATGCGGCCTGACAAGCAATACTTGTAAGCTGGTTCTCACATACTAATGTGTCTGTGTATGTGTACTATGACCATACTTTAAATATTTGTGAGAAATTGGAGCTCATTGCATACAAATGTCATCAACCACCCAAGAAGGTCAATATAAAGGAGGAAGGGAACTTCATGACAATATCCATGTACTTTTTAAAATTTTCATTGGGTAAATAGTGTTCCAGTGAATTACAGGGCTCTGGTGCCATTAAGGTCTGGACTAATTAAAATGAGCTACTGTCCATCTTCATAGCAGGGCTACTGTCCATCTTCATAGCAGCAATATCAGTCATTCGTCTACCCAGTGTGTGCAGCTCCCAGTCGGACAGCTGTTGTACAAACCCTCCGTTTGGCATCATGTTGGTTTTACATTGCAGGACAAGCTCCCAGGCCTCCAATCAAACAGAGGTAGTTTAACTTTGGTAGTCTGGACAGGCGAGTGTACTGATTAAGAATGTTGTAAAGCTCAGACAGATCGCACAAGGTTGTTCCAGCCATTATAGGAAGCCTGAAAACCTGGTTAGGGTGAAAATGACAAAACGACTTTTCCCGCTCAAGTTAACGAACCAAGGGCACTTAGCTAGTTAGCTACAACATTTCTAATACATTTCTGAACTAACCACACAAAATGTAGAGAAAATTACATTATTATATATTACATTATTATACGTTAGTTCAGTGGTGAGAAACTTGTAAATATTGTGGTCTCTGGTTGGTCATACCTGGCGCTTTGTCTTGTTTCATGCCTGTTGTCATAACCCATAGACCATAAAGTTCCTGAAAGTGAAAAGTGTTCCATCCTACAAGACAACACACGCTCACAGAATCTTCAGAACCGGCGCCGACTGAGATGGCCGCCTCGCTTCGCGTTCCTAGGAAACTATGCAGTTTTTTGTTTTTTTACGTGTTATTTCTTACATTAGTACCCCAGGTCATCTTAGGTTTCATTACATACAGTCGAGAAGAACTACTGAATATAAGATCAGCGTCAACTCACCATCAGTACGACCAAGAATATGTTTTCCGCGACGCGGATCCTGTGTTCTGCCTTACAAACAGGACAACGGAATGGATCGCATGCAGCGACCCAAGGAAACGACTCCGAAAAAGAGGGAAACGCGGCGGTGTTCTGGTCAGACTCCGAAAAAGGGCACATCGCGCACCACTTCCCAGTATTCTTCTTGCCAATGTCCAGTCTCTCGACAACAAGGTTGATGAAATCCGAGCAAGGGTGGCATTCCAGAGGGACATCAGAGACTGCAACGTTCTCTGCTTTACGGAAACATGGCTTACTGGGAAGACGCTATCCAGGGCGGTGCAGCCAACGGGTTTCTCCACGCATCGCGCTGACAGAAACAAACATCTCTCTGGTAAGAAGAGTGGCGGGGGCGTATGCCTCATGACTAACGGGACATGGTGTGATGAAGGAAACATACAGGAACTCAAATCCTTCTGTTCACCTGATTTAGAATTCCTCACAATCAAATGTAGACCGCATTATCTTCCAAGAGAATTCTCTTCGATTATAATCACAGCCGTATATATCCCCCCCCAAGCAGACACATCGATGGCTCTGAACGAACTTTATTTAACTCTTTGCAAACTGGAAAACATTTATCCGGAGGCTGCATTCATTGCAGCTGGGGATTTTAACAAATCCAATCTGAAAACAAGACTCCCTAAATTTTATCAGCATATCGATTGCGCAACCAGGGGTGGTAAAACCTTGGATCATTGTTACTCTAGCTTCCCCGACGCATATAAGGCCCTGCCCCGCCCCCCTTTCGGAAAAGCTGACCACGACTCCATTTTGCTGATCCCTGCCTACAGGCAGAGATTAAAACAAGAGGCCCCCACGCTGAGGTCTGTCCAACGCTGGTCAGACCAAGCTGACTCTACACTCCAAGACTGCTTCCATCACGTGGACTGGGACATGTTTTGTATTGCGTCAGATGGGAATATTGACGAATACGCTGATTCGGTGTGCGAGTTCATTAGAACGTGCGTCGAAGATGTCGTTCCCATAGCAACGATAAAAACATTCCCTAACCAGAAACCGTGGATTGATGGCAGCATTCGCGTGAAACTGAAAGCGCGAACCACTGCTTTTAATCAGGGCAAGGTGTCTGGCAACATGACTGAATATAAACAGTGCAGCTATTCCCTCCGTAAGGCTATCAAACAAGCTAAGCGTCAGTACAGAGACAAAGTGGAATCTCAATTCAATGGCTCAGACACAAGAGGCATGTGGCAGGGTCTACAGTCAATCACGGACTACAAGATGAAATCCAGCCCAGTCACGGACCAGGATGTCTTGCTCCCAGGCAGACTAAATAACTTTTTGCCCGCTTTGAGGACAATACAGTGCCACTGACACGGCCTGCAACGGAAACATGCGGTCTCTCCTTCACTGCAGCCGAGGTGAGTAAGACATTTAAACGTGTTAACCCTCGCAAGGCTGCAGGCCCAGACGGCATCCCCAGCCGCGCCCTCAGAGCATGCGCAGACCAGCTGGCCGGTGTGTTTACGGACATATTCAATCAATCCCTATACCAGTCTGCTGTTCCCACATGCTTCAAGAGGGCCACCATTGTTCCTGTTCCCAAGAAAGCTAAGGTAACTGAGCTAAACGACTACCGCCCCGTAGCACTCACTTCCGTCATCATGAAGTGCTTTGAGAGACTAGTCAAGGACCATATCACCTCCACCCTACCTGACACCCTAGACCCACTCCAATTTGCTTACCGCCCAAATAGGTCCACAGACGATGCAATCTCAACCACACTGCACACTGCCCTAACCCACCTGGACAAGAGGAATACCTATGTGAGAATGCTGTTCATCGACTACAGCTCGGCATTCAACACCATAGTACCCTCCAAGCTCGTCATCAAGCTCGAGACCCTGGGTCTCGACCCCGCCCTGTGCAACTGGGTACTGGACTTCCTGACGGGCCGCCCCCAGGTGGTGAGGGTAGGCAACAACATCTCCTCCCCGCTGATCCTCAACACGGGGGCCCCACAAGGGTGCGTTCTGAGCCCTCTCCTGTACTCCCTGTTCACCCACGACTGCGTGGCCACGCACGCCTCCAACTCAATCATCAAGTTTGCGGATGACACAACAGTGGTAGGCTTGATTACCAACAACGACGAGATGGCCTACAGGGAGGAGGTGAGGGCCCTCGGAGTGTGGTGTCAGGAAAATAACCTCACACTCAACGTCAACAAAACTAAGGAGATGATTGTGGACTTCAGGAAACAGCAGAGGGAACACCCCCTATCCACATCGATGGAACAGTAGTGGAGAGGGTAGCTAGTTTTAAGTTCCTCGGCATACACATCACAGACAAACTGAATTGGTCCACTCACACTGACAGCGTCGTGAAGAAGGCGCAGCAGCGCCTATTCAACCTCAGGAGGCTGAAGAAATTCGGCTTGTCACCAAAAGCACTCACAAACTTCTACAGATGCACAATCGAGAGCATCCTGGCGGGCTGTATCACCGCCTGGTACGGCAACTGCTCCGCCCTCAACCGTAAGGCTCTCCAGAGGGTAGTGAGGACTGCACAACGCATCACCGGGGCAAACTACCTGCCCTCCAGGACACCTACACCACCCGTTGTTACAGGAAGGCCATAAAGATCATCAAGGACATCAACCACCCGAACCACTGCCTGTTCACCCCGCTATCATCCAGAAGGCGAGGTCAGTACAGGTGCATCAAAGCTGGGACCGAGAGACTGAAAAACAGCTTCTATCTCAAGGCCATCAGACTGTTAAACAGCCACCACTAACATTGAGTGGCTGCTGCCAACACACTGTCATTGACACTGACCCAACTCCAGCCATTTTAATAATGGGAATTGATGGGAAATGATGTAAATATATCACTAGCCACTTTAAACAATGCTACCTTATATAATGTTACTTACCCTACATTATTCATCTCATATGCATATGTATATACTGTACTCTACATCATCGACTGCGTCCTTATGTAACACATGTATCACTAGCCACTTTAACTATGCCACTTTGTTTACTTTGTCTACACACTCATCTCATATGTATATACTGTACTCAATACCATCTACTGTATGCTGCTCTGTACCATCACTCATTCATATATCCTTATGTACATGTTCCTTATCCCCTTACACTGTGTATAAGACAGTAGTTTTGGAATTGTTAGCTAGATTACTTGTTGGTTATCACTGCATTGTCGGAACTAGAAGCACAAGCATTTCGCTACACTCGCATTAACATCTGCTAACCATGTGTATGTGACAAATAAAATTTGATTTGATTTGATTTGAAAGACAAGGTTCCATCCTATAAGACAACACTCTCACAGAACCAGACGGTGAAAGACAAGGTTCCATCCTATAAGACAACACGCTCACAGAACCAGACGGTGAAAGACAAGGTTCCATCCTATAAGACAACACATGCTCACAGAACCAGACGGTGAAAGGCAAGGTTCCATCCTATAAGACAACACGCTCACAGAACCAGACGGTGA
This sequence comes from Oncorhynchus gorbuscha, assembly GCF_021184085.1. Taxonomy (NCBI): domain Eukaryota; kingdom Metazoa; phylum Chordata; class Actinopteri; order Salmoniformes; family Salmonidae; genus Oncorhynchus; species Oncorhynchus gorbuscha. The sequence goes on along the minus strand of NW_025745935.1, from coordinate 196,580 downwards.
AAGGCAAGGTTCCATCCAGACGGTATAAGACAACACACGCTCACAGAACCAGACGGTGAAAGACAAGGTTCCATCCTACAAGACAACGCAGACGCTCACAGAACCAGACGGTGAAAGACAAGGTTCCATCCTATAAGACAACACTCTGAAAGACACAGAACCAGACGGTGAAAGGCAAGGTTCCATCCTATAAGACAACACACGCTCACAGAACCAGACGGTGAAAGACAAGATGCAGTGGTCAAGCTGTAAGTCTGGATGAACTGTTGAATGCAGAGGAGGCAATCATTCGCTTCACCCCCAAAGACAAAGATTTCTACAGAGGAGATCTTGACTTTGACAATGACGCCATCTACAGTCAGGAAAGGTAGCAGCACTTTTAAGTTGGATCCAGTGTGGGTGGATGGAGTTCTCAGAGTGGGAGGACGGCTGTGTAAGGCAAGCTATGCCTGAAGAAGTCAAGCACCCTGTCATTCTCTCCAAAGACCTTCACATATCTACACTCATCCTCCACCACATACATCAACAAACAGGACATGGTGGAAGGAATCACATGCTCTCACTTCTCCATCAAAAGTATTGGATCATCAATGTCAACTCTGCAGCAAGAAACATCCTCTCAGAGTGTTGTGAGCAAAGAGAGCCAGATTGGTGAGCAGAAGGCAAAGAGGCCAGATTGGTGACAGATTGGTGAGATTGGTGAGCAGAAGGCAAAGAGGACAGATTGGTGAGCAGAAGACAAAGAGGACAATTGGTGAGCAGAAGGCAAAGAGGACAGATTGGTGAGCAGAAGACAAAGAGGACAGATTGGTGAGCAGAAGACAAAGAGGACAGATTGGTGAGCAGAAGACAAAGAGGACAGATTGGTGAGCAGAAGGCAAAGAGGCCAGATTGGTGAGCAGAAGGCAAGGACAGATTGGTGAGCAGAAGGCAAAGAGGCCAGATTGGTGAGCAGAAGGCAAAGAGGACAGATTGGTTGGTGAGCAGAAGGCAAAGAGGCCAGATTGGTGAGCAGAAGGCAAAGAGGACAGATTGGTGAGCAGAAGGCAAAGAGGCCAGATTGGTGAGCAGAAGGCAAAGAGGCCAGATTGGTGAGATTGGTGAGCAGAAGGCAAAGAGGACAGATTGGTGAGCAGAAGGCAGAGGCCAGATTGGTGAGCAGAAGGCAAAGAGGCCAGATTGGTGAGCAGAAGGCAAAGAGGACAGATTGGTGAGCAGAAGGCAAAGAGGACAGATTGGTGAGCAGAAGGCAAAGAGGACAGATTGGTGAGCAGAAGGCAAAGAGGACAGATTGGTGAGCAGAAGACAAAGAGGACAGATTGGTGAGCAGAAGGCAAAGAGGCTAGATTGGTGAGCAGAAGGCAAAGAGGACAGATTGGTGAGCAGAAGGCAAAGAGGCCAGATTGGTGAGCAGAAGGCAAAGAAGAGGCAGAAGACAGATTGGTGAGCAGAAGGCAAAGAGGACAGATTGGTGAGCAGAAGGCAGAGGACAGATTGGTGAGCAGAAGACAAAGAGGACAGATTGGTGAGCAGAAGGCAAAGAGGCCAGATTGGTGAGCAGAAGGCAAAGAGGACAGATTGGTGAGCAGAAGGCAAAGAGGACAGATTGGTGAGCAGAAGGCAAAGAGGCTAGATTGGTGAGCAGAAGGCAAAGAGGACAGATTGGTGAGCAGAAGGCAAAGAGGACAGATTGGTGAGCAGAAGATGGCAGATATGCTACTTGAAAGGATCTTCACTGACATCCCACCACTTATCAATGTAGGTGTGGATTACTTTGGTCCTACAGACATCAGAAAAGGATGAGAAAATGTTAAAAGATATGGAGTGATATTTACTGTCCAGTAGAGCAACACACATAGAAATTGCTTACTCTCTTAACACAGACTCGTGTATCAACGCCATAAGAAAATGTATGTGCAGAAGAGGACAAGCACAACATGTAAGACCTGACCGTGGGGCCGAACTGCGTTGGTTCTGAGAGAGAACTCAGAGAAGCTCTATTTGCTTTGATGGAGCCATTTTGGCTCATTTATGTGTTGTGTATATGTTGTCTGTCAAGGGTTATTTTGACTTGTTTTGTACACTAAAGGCACTATATGTTGGGTTAATTGGTCACTAGTAACGTGTGTGTATATAGGTAGTACAGGTGACCAGGAAGGGTTAGTACAGGTGACCAGGAAGGTTTAGTACAGGTGAGAGGAAGGGTTAGTACAGGTGACCAGGGAGGGTTAGTACAGGTGACCAGGAAGGGTTAGTACAGGTGACCAGGAAGGGTTAGTACAGGTGAGAGGAAGGGTTAGTACAGGTGACCAGGAAGGGTTAGTACAGGTGACCAGGAAGGGTTAGTACAGGTGAGAGGAAGGGTTAGTACAGGTGACCAGGAAGGGTTAGTACAGGTGACCAGGAAGGGTTAGTACAGGTGACCAGGAAGGGTTAGTACAGGTGACCAGGAAGGGTTAGTACAGGTGAGAGGAAGGGTTAGTACAGGTGACCAGGAAGGGTTAGTACAGGTGACCAGGAAGGGTTAGTACAGGTGAGAGGAAGGGTTAGTACAGGTGACCAGGAAGGGTTAGTACAGGTGACCAGGAAGGGTTATAGTACAGGTGACCAGGAAGGGTTAGTACAGGTGAGAGGAAGGGTTAGTACAGGTGAGAGGAAGGGTTAGTACAGGTGAGAGGAAGGGTTAGTACAGGTGACCAGGAAGGGTTAGTACAGGTGACCAGGAAGGGTTATAGTACAGGTGACCAGGAAGGGTTAGTACAGGTGACCAGGAAGGGTTAGTACAGGTGAAAGGAAGGGTTAGTACAGGTGACCAGGAAGGGTTAATACAGGTGAGAGGAAGGGTTAATACAGGTGAGAGGAAGGGTTAGTACAGGTGAGAGGAAGGGTTAGTACAGGTGAGAGGAAGGGTTAGTACAGGTGAGAGGAAGGGTTAGTACAGGTGACCAGGAAGGGTTAGTACAGGTGACCAGGAAGGGTTAGTACAGGTGAGAGGAAGGGTTAGTACAGGTGACCAGGAAGGGTTAGTACAGGTGAGAGGAAGGGTTAGTACAGGTGAGAGGAAGGGTTAGTACAGGTGAGAGGAAGGGTTAGTACGGGTGAGAGGAAGGGTTAAGGTGAGAGGAAGGGTTAGTACAGGTGACCAGGAAGGGTTAGTACAGGTGAGAGGAAGGGTTAGTACAGGTGAGAGGAAGGGTTAGTACAGGTGACCAGGAAGGGTTAGTACAGGTGAGAGGAAGGGTTAGTACAGGTGACCAGGAAGGGTTAGTACAGGTGACCAGGAAGGGTTAGTACAGGTGAGAGGAAGGGTTAGTACAGGTGACCAGGAAGGGTTAGTACAGGTGACCAGGAAGGGTTATAGTACAGGTGACCAGGAAGGGTTAGTACAGGTGAGAGGAAGGGTTAGTACAGGTGAGAGGAAGGGTTAGTACAGGTGACCAGGAAGGGTTAGTACAGGTGACCAGGAAGGGTTAGTACAGGTGACCAGGAAGGGTTAGTACAGGTGAGAGGAAGGGTTGAGAGGAAGGGTTACAGGTGAGAGGAAGGGTTAGTACAGGTGACCAGGAAGGGGTTACCAGGAAGGGTTAGTACAGGTGACCAGGAAGGGTTATAGTACAGGTGACCAGGAAGGGTTAGTACAGGTGAGAGGAAGGGTTAGTACAGGTGAAAGGAAGGGTTAGTACAGGTGACCAGGAAGGGTTAATACAGGTGAGAGGAAGGGTTAATACAGGTGAGAGGAAGGGTTAGTACAGGTGAGAGGAAGGGTTAGTACAGGTGAGAGGAAGGGTTAGTACAGGTGAGAGGAAGGGTTAGTACAGGTGAGAGGAAGGGTTAGTACAGGTGAGAGGAAGGGTTAGTACAGGTGACCAGGAAGGGTTAGTACAGGTGAGAGGAAGGGTTAGTACAGGTGAGAGGAAGGGTTAGTACAGGTGACCAGGAAGGGTTAGTACAGGTGAGAGGAAGGGTTAGTACAGGTGACCAGGAAGGGTTAGTACAGGTGACCAGGAAGGGTTAGTACAGGTGAGAGGAAGGGTTAGTACAGGTGACCAGGAAGGGTTAGTACAGGTGACCAGGAAGGGTTATAGTACAGGTGACCAGGAAGGGTTAGTACAGGTGAGAGGAAGGGTTAGTACAGGTGAGAGGAAGGGTTAGTACAGGTGAGAGGAAGGGTTAGTACAGGTGACCAGGAAGGGTTAGTACAGGTGACCAGGAAGGGTTATAGTACAGGTGACCAGGAAGGGTTAGTACAGGTGAGAGGAAGGGTTAGTACAGGTGAAAGGAAGGGTTAGTACAGGTGACCAGGAAGGGTTAATACAGGTGAGAGGAAGGGTTAATACAGGTGAGAGGAAGGGTTAGTACAGGTGAGAGGAAGGGTTAGTACAGGTGAGAGGAAGGGTTAGTACAGGTGAGAGGAAGGGTTAGTACAGGTGAGAGGAAGGGTTAGTACAGGTGAGAGGAAGGGTTAGTATAGGTGAGAGGAAGGGTTAGTACAGGTGACCAGGAAGGGTTAGTACAGGTGAGAGGAAGGGTTAGTACAGGTGAGAGGAAGGGTTAGTACAGGTGACCAGGAAGGGTTAGTACAGGTGACCAGGAAGGGTTAGTACAGGTGACCAGGAAGGGTTAGTACAGGTGACCAGGAAGGGTTAGTACAGGTGAGAGGAAGGGTTAGTACAGGTGAGAGGAAGGGTTAGTACAGGTGACCAGGAAGGGTTAGTACAGGTGAGAGGAAGGGTTAGTACAGGTGACCAGGAAGGGTTAGTACAGGTGACCAGGAAGGGTTAGTACAGGTGAGAGGAAGGGTTAGTACAGGTGAGAGGAAGGGTTAGTACAGGTGAGAGGAAGGGTTAGTACAGGTGAGAGGAAAGGTTAGTACAGGTGACCAGGAAGGGTTAGTACAGGTGAGAGGAAGGGTTAGTACAGGTGAGAGGAAGGGTTAGTACAGGTGACCAGGAAGGGTTAGTACAGGTGAGAGGAAGGGTTAGTACAGGTGAGAGGAAGGGTTAGTACAGGTGACCAGGAAGGGTTAGTACAGGTGAGAGGAAGGGTTAGTACAGGTGAGAGGAAGGGTTAGTACAGGTGACCAGGAAGGGTTAGTACAGGTGAGAGGAAGGGTTAGTACAGGTGACCAGGAAGGGTTCATACAGGTGAGAGGAAGGGTTAGTGCAGGTGACCAGGAAGGGTTAGAGGGTTAGAAGGGTTAGGGTTAGGGGGGTGTAGGGTTAGGGGGGGTTACGGTTAGGGTTAGAGGGTTAGGGGTAGGTTTCTAGTTTTGAGTCGGTTGATCCACTTCCATCTCTGACACGTGGAAACCGGAGGGGGGAAGGGTGGGGGTGCACTCCACATCATATACGCGCGGGCCATGTAGGCCCCATGGTTGCCCATGGTTGCCCACTTGTAGATTAACCCATTGGTTGGGTTAAAAAGTTGTCTGTCCGTAGGGTAGGGGTTAGGGTTAGGTATAGTTGGTAGAATGGTTAAGGTTAGGGTTAGGGTGAGGTATAGTTTTTTAGAGTGGTTAAGGTTAGGTTTAGGTAGGTCTGTCAACTCAACTTAGGATCAGGCAAAACCCTTGAGTAGCGTACCTTATGCAGGTCCGGTCCTCGGTTGGTTGCCATGTGTCCATGTCGAGTGGTATGATCATGGTGTCAAGGTCCGCTATGTCAACGGAAGTGGAAAGCATAGTGCAACCTAGGAGTTTTACTCTCTTACGGATCCTTCTTCTTTAGCTCCATGTTGTCTATGTATCCACTTCAGTGTTCGTCAGTCTGTGGTCCTGGATGTTTTCAATCATGTGTGTAATTAGGAGTTATTCCCTTCCAGGATCCTGATTCCAAATCAACCCATGTCTAGTCGAATCCAGCTGGTCTGTATGGGTATACTCGGCGTAGGATCAGGCAAAACCATCGAGTTGCGTACCTTGTGCAGGTCCGGACCTCAGTCGGTTGCCGTGTGTCCCTGTCAAGTGGTTAGTCTTTAAACTACCAGTGGTTTGAGCAGACAAAAACCCAGAAGGCGAGCCCTCTCTACGGTTGTCATGCATCCGCCCTTGGAATTCCGTTCTGTGTTTCAGTGGGTGTATGGAGGTACTGACGAGCCTCTGGGGCGAGACTGAACAGAGACAAGACAGAGGCCCAATTCTTCGGACCGTGGGCAGACCCAGACTTGACCAGACTACCTCTGACAGTTAAACGGACAGACATAAGGGTACTGGGGGTAAAGTTTGACCGGGAGGGAGGAGGGAGCGGTAACTGGAGTGGGAACTGGGGACAGTAATAATAATAATAATAATAATAAATGGGAACCTGGGGATACATTCTATGTATGGGTGGTCCCGGGAGTAAGACAGAGACTGGAGACTTTTTGGGGACTACGACAGCTGACTTTTGAGGGCAAGGTTGTAATCATTAAAGCTGTGATTTTACCTGTGCTTTTATTAATCACTTTCCCCCCCCAGTTAATCAGGGGAGGAAGGGCTTGCCTGACCTCTACTTGTTCCTGGGCAGCCGCTACACAGCGTTACATTTGACTCTTGCCACCTCCCCGGTCAACAACAAGACTCAGGCCCTCGCACGGTTCTGGCTGGGATCTTACCTCAGGACTCTGAGGCTGATCCCAGTCGACCTGCGAGCCCCAGTCTCTTTCCTGCTACTCCCGCCCTGCGTCCAGCTCCAGAAGTTTTTAAGACATTTGAAACTGGAAAAAGAAACCGTCACGGTCTTAACAAAACACCGCTCTCTTCTCTCCCTTGTGCAGGAGCGGGAACCAGTATGTCCAGTGCGCTATAGGTGAGCCCACAACGGTTTGGCGCAACGTGGCCCATCCTGCTCTCCTGAATCGGCATCGGGACCTGTCCTGGATGGTCGCCCACGAGATCCCCTGATCTCCTCGTGTCTGCCAGCAGGGGAGGACCTAACACCTCAGCTCGTGCTGTATGGGGTGGGCCGAAGGCCCATTCCATCGAAGACCTTCACCAAGCTCTGGCCCACCCTCACGTGCCTGAAGGAAGCACTGTGGTCCTCCCGTAACCTGCTGGTAGCGAAAACGTAGAGACCACCCCCCAGGCAGTGGGCATGGTAGCCACGGAAGCCCTGGGGTGGTACAGAAGGAAGGGGGCCTCGACCCCAGGCGAAGTGTCCCCCACAACACCCTAGGTCCCAGCGGCCACGGCCTGACAGCGCTGCGGCACCTTATGTGTATAAATTATGTAAAAAATGTATGAGTTGTTTTTAAAGGAATTGTGCCAATAAAACTTTTCCAAAAGAAAAAAAATCTGTTTTTATCTATTTAATATCTGATACGTCCCCTATCTGGGGACCATACAGTGCCCTGCGAAAGTATTCGGCCCCCTTGAACTTTGCGACCTTTTGCCACATTTCAGGCTTCAATTATAAAGATATAAAACAGTATTTTTTGTGAAGAATCAACAACAAGTGGGACACAATCATGAAGTGGAACAACATTTATTGGATATTTCAAACTTTTTTAACAAATCAAAAACTGAAAAATTGGGCGTGCAAAATTATTCAGCTCACGCTGTTTCCGCTGATACACCTCTGGAGCCACAGAGACACCAAACGGAAGCTTTAACCACCTCTTCCTGCCCCAGGGTGTCCAAAAGGTGGTCATGTAGCTGCTGGGCTCGTCGAGCTTGCACTGCAGGAAGGCATCTCTGGCATCCACGAGCGTGAAGACTCTGGCCGTTGGGAGCTTGTAAAGAACATCCTCCAACGTGGGCATAATGTAATGTGAACGTCGCAGAGCCCGGTTGAGGTGTTTAGGATCAATGCGTATCCGTAGCTTGTCTGGTTTCTTGACGATAACCATATTACTTATCCAGTCCGTAGGCTCGGTGACGGATATGATGTGGCCATCTGCTTCGTATTTGTCAAGCTGAGCCTTCGTAGCTGCTTTCATGGCCACTGGTACATTGCGGGGTGCACACTGGACAGGCTGGATTGCTGCGTCCAACTCAAAGTGGACTTCCCCGGGAACCGACTCGACCGGTGCGTTGAAGACATCATGGTACTTGCTTAGGAGTGTCTCCTTGCTCAGGGGCCCAGCCTGGACTTTGTCTATAATGTTAAGATCAGCTGGGATGGTGAAGTTAATAAGTCCAAGGAGCTCGCATGTAGAACCTGACAGTAATGGCTGTTGACTAGCCTCAACTATTTCAAACTCAAGGGTGTATTTCTGGCCACGTAAAACACACTCTGTCACAAACAGGCCTAAAGAGGTCATGAACTGGCCTGAATACAGTTTCAGCTTGGTGCTACTCTGTGTGAGTTTGTCTCTGGGCGTGAGCCTCCTTTTGTCTTTAAGGCTCATAACGTTGCATGTGGCCCCTGAATCTAGCTGGCATTGCTGTGGTTTATTATTAAGTAGCAGAGTGACAAACCACTTTTGTCCTTTTGCCCTCACTGCCCCTATGCACTCGCTAGCATATTCATCCTCTGTGCTGTCGTTCCCTTCATCTGTGTTTGTTTCCATGGAGTGCACTTTACCCTCCTTTCTCTTGCTTTTCATGCAGACCCTTGCGAAGTGATTAGCTGTACCACAGGATTTGCATATTTTTCCATAGGCTGGGCAGTGTTCTTTTCCTCGTCCATGAGAAATGCCACAATATCGGCATGTATTGGGGTTGTCTACTGCAGAGTTGGCTGTAGTATTAGCATTAGCTGTGGCAAAGGGGAATGTCTTTACTGGCTGCCTGACATTGTCCGTATGTTGCCTTTCTAGCTCTATGCACCTTATCCGTATATCAGTAAGCTCTGCTGCACGGCATGTCTCCACTGCCAAGGCCAGCGTCAGGTCACGTTCTCTCAGCAAACGTCTGCGGGTGCCCTCATCAGTTATGCTAAAGTCATGTACTGGTAACATGGACTGTCTCACATGCAACTGTCTGTATGTATTAGTTTCTCTCAATCACATACAAGCATTTCTTTGGAACAATGTTGTCGATTTTCAAAACAGAGTCCACAAGACACACAACTTTTGCAAAACAGTAAATGCATTTCGAAAATGTTTTTTAAACACAAAAACATTAATAAAAAATATATTGTACCGTCAAAATTACAAAAACATTAATCAAAATAACACAACTGTACGCAAAAATATGAACCCATCTGTACGTATCTCTGGAGTGCAAGAGCAGACAAAACAGAAAGTCTCTTTTGAAAATCCCAGTAGATCCATAAATGTTCTTTGCAGTCACTAAATCATGATGATCAACTACCGAAAGGTGCAGAATTATGGGCAATTACTCTCCTTTTATGCACATTGCACCAAACTATTTCATACACATCAGATTTGATTCCTGATAACAAATTAAATACAATTTGATCTAAAGATTTTTTAAAATGTTATAAACTAGCCGAGAGCCATTCTTAGATAGCCTGTGGTTAAGAATAATGCAGTGTGAAAAGGCCTTTTAACATGCATTGCTGGCTATCGTAGCGTCTATAATATTCTGTCTATAGCCAGAACATTTTCCTAAATATGCTAAGGTAATGTGGTGCTCGGTGGCTGCTTTCAGGACAACAACAAAAACGATTTTATGTAAAAAGCCTATTTTTGTGTGTTGTTGTTGTTGTTGTTGGCTCCAGACAATACTAGAGGAGTAGGGAAAAGTGATCGACTTTTTGCCTTTTCCGTGATCCACTAACATGTCTTCCACATCTCACGCAGGCGCGCTGGTTCTGACCCACGTGGCATGACGTCCTGCTTGCTGTGTTCATCAGCGAATAACAGTCTGTGAAGCCGTTTAATAGGGTTACTATTCAACAACAGAAGAGATATGTCTCAGTTACAAACCAGGTTCTTTACGGATAACAAAAAGTAAGTATTTATTGTTGAATTGTAAGGATGGCCACTAGCTACTTAGCTTGCTCGACGAGTTGAAGAGGAGATCTCTATGGGAGTGTTGGCCATGCTGTTGGTAACAGTAATCATATTGTGTCCTTAGCAGACGAGTTGAAGAGGAGATCTCTATGGGAGTGTTGGCCATGCTGTTTGGCTGTTGGTAACAGTAATCATATTGTGTCCTTAGCAGTAAGCTAACTAGTTAGCCAATTTGCTAGCGAGCAAGAAGGAGATCTCTATGGGAGTTATGCTGTTGGTAACAGTAATCATATTGTGTCCTTAGCAGACGAGTTGAAGAGGAGATCTCTATGAAGCTGTTGGTAACAGTAATCATCCTATGGGAGTTGAAGTTAGCCATGCTGTTGGTAACAGTAATCATATTGTGTCCTTAGCAGACGAGTTGAAGAGGAGATCTCTATGGGAGTGTTGGCCATGCTGTTGGTAACAGTAATCATATTGTTGTCCTTAGCAGACGAGTTGAAGAGGAGATCTCTATGGGATGGGAGTGTTAGCATATTGTGTCATGCTGTTGGTAACAGTAATCATATTGTGTCCTTAGCAGACGAGTTGAAGAGGAGATCTCTTGAGTATGCTGTTGGTAACAGTAATCATATTGTGTCCTTAGAGACGAGTTTAAGAGGAGATCTCTATGGGAGTGTTGGCCATGCTGTTGGTAACAGTAATCATATTGTGTCCTTAGTTGAACCTGACCAGGGCAGACGAGTTGCTTTGATAATGTTGATTTATTGAAAGTGTGAGTTAACCTGACCAGGGAAGATTGTAAATAGAAATCCTATGAGTTTTGTTTGCTAGCCTAGCTGAATACTACAAGTTTGAAGTTAGTTAGCCAACTATCTATTTGTCTGTAAGCAGTGACTTAGTCATGTTAAATTATTGCTGTAGCATAACCTATCGACGTTGTCCCTCAGATATTCAGTCGATGACGTCCCATTCTCCATCCCTGCTGCCTCAGAGGTACAGGAACTCAGCAACGTCATCAACAAGCTGCTCGAAGCAAAGAATGGTGAGAATAGATCGGTGCTTTTCCATTCGTTGGGGTTTAATGGCGGTTGGCATCTGATATAATGTTGCTTTACAGCCACCAACTGTAGCTACCTGTGTCTGTTTCAACCGGGCATTCTGAAGACCTTGATGACTACCTCCACGGTCACTACAAACTTCTGGCACTAACCGGATAACTGTCAACACCTATCAGGGAGAACCTCATGGCACAGCATCAGGGACCTAGACCACTATATCAGGGCCAGACTCCCTTCAGCCACTATATAGCACAGCATCAGGGCCAGACTATATTCCCTTCAGCCACTATATAGCACAGCATCAGGGCCAGACTGTCCTCCCACTCCAGCCATTACAGCCACTAGCACAGCATCAGGGCCAGACTATATTCCCTTCAGCCACTATATAGCACAGCATCAGGGCCAGACTCTATTCCCTCCAGCCACTACATAGCACAGCATCAGGGCCAGACTCTCCTCCCTCCAGCCAGTACATAGCACAGCATCAGGGCCAGACTCTATTCCCTCAGCCAGTACATAGCACAGCATCAGGGCCAGACTCTCCTCCCTCCAGCCAGTACATAGCACAGCATCAGGGCCAGACTCTCCTCCCTCCAGCCAGTACATAGCACAGCATCAGGGCCAGACTCTCCTCCCTCCAGCCAGTACATAGCACAGCATCAGGGCCAGACTCTCCTCCCTCCAGCCAGTACATAGCACAGCATCAGGGCCAGACTCTCCTCCCTCCAGCCAGTACATAGCACAGCATCAGGGCCAGACTCTCCTCCCTCCAGCCAGTACATAGCACAGCATCAGGGCCAGACTCTCCTCCCTCCAGCCAGTACATAGCACAGCATCAGGGCCAGACTCTCCTCCCTCCAGCCAGTACATAGCACAGCATCAGGGCCAGACTCTCCTCCCTCCAGCCAGTACATAGCACAGCATCAGGGCCAGACTCTCCTCCCTCCAGCCAGTACATAGACAGGGCCAGACTCTCCTCCCTCCAGCCAGTCCTCCCTCCAGCCAGTACATAGCACAGCATCAGGGCCAGACTCTCCTCCCTCCAGCCACCTTGATTTCTGGTTATTCATCAGGCTTCAACACAGCAGGAACCTTGCTAAAGTTGCTTAACCTCAACACTTAGAGGCACTGTTATAACCCCTTGAGAGGAGCTCTTTTCCGCAGACTAAAACTTCTCCTTCCCCCAGTTGAACAAAGCTGATCCCTCTGGGAGATGGGGTGAACATATATCAGAGGAGGTTGGTGGCACCTTAATTGGGGAGGATGGACTCGTGATAATGGCTGGAGTGTAATGGTATCAAACACATGGTTTCCATGTGATGCCATTCCATTTGCTCCGTTCCGGACATTATTATGAGCCGTCTTCCCTCAGCAGCCTCCACTGACATCAATCATAATGAATCCACTTCATGCTACCTGGACTGACTGCAGCTTTCCTAGCTTCCTCTCTACCCACCCTGATACCACAAACAGACCATAACAGCAGTCATCTGAGCCCCCAGGTCTATAGGAAGACGTGTGTCCACACTCAGGAGACCAATATTCCATGTCCACCTACTGCAGAGGTCCACTCCATGTCTTATATGGCCTTTTGTCACATTACACACATTGTTTATCCTTGTAACTATTATTCTCCAATTAAATTATTTCAGGACTGGTGCTGTCTTGGTTTGACCTAGATAACTGATGAATGTATTAGCATCATATTGGGTGTCTCATCTTTGTGTGTGCTTTGTTGTTGTAGGGTCTCACAGCCAGATTGAGTTTGACTTCCTGGTGCGAGGTCAGTTCCTGCGGACATCGTTGTCAAATCACATGGAGGCTGAAGGCATCTCAACGGTGAGTAGGACCTCTGGGGGAGGTAGTAGGACCTCTGGGGGAGGTAGTAGGACCTCTGGGGGAGGTAGGAGGGACGGGGACGGTGGGACCCCTGGGAGGTAGTAGGACCTCTGGGGGGGTAGTAGGACCTCTGGGGGGGTAGTAGGACCTCTGGACGGGGGTAGTAGGACCTGCCTCTGGGGGGTACATTTACATTACATTTAAGTCATTTAGCAGACGCTCTTATCCAGAGCGACTTACAAATTGGTGCATTCACCTTATGACATCCAGTGGAACAGTCACTTTACAATAGTGCATCTAAATCTTAAGGGGGGGGTGAGAGGGAATACTTATCCTATCCTAGGTATTCCTTAAAGAGGTGGGGTTTCAGGTGTCTCCGGAAGGTGGTGATTGACTCCGCTGTCCTGGCGTCGTGAGGGAGTTTGTTCCACCATTGGGGGGCTAGAGCAGCGAACAGTTTTGACTGGGCTGAGCGGGAGCTGTACTTCCTCAGTGGTAGGGAGGCGAGCAGGCCAGAGGTGGATGAACGCAGTGCCCTTGTTTGGGTGTAGGGCCTGATCAGAGCCTGGAGGTACTGAGGTGCCGTTCCCCTCACAGCTCCGTAGGCAAGCACCATGGTCTTGTAGCGGATGCGAGCTTCAACTGGAAGCCAGTGGAGAGAACGGAGGAGCGGGGTGACATGAGAGAACTTGGGAAGGTTGAACACCAGACGGGCTGCGGCGTTCTGGATGAGTTGAAGGGGTTTAATGGTACAGGCAGGGAGCCCAGCCAACAGCGAGTTGCAGTAATCCAGACGGGAGATGACAAGTGCCTGGATTAGGACCTGCGCCGCTTCCTGTGTGAGGCAGGGTCGTACTCTGAGGATGTTGTAGAGCATGAACCTACAGGAACGGGCCACCGCCTTGATGTTGGTTGAGAACGACAGGGTGTTGTCCAGGATCACACCAAGGTTCTTAGCGCTCTGGGAGGAGGACACAATGGAGTTGTCAACCGTGATGGCGAGATCATGGAACGGGCAGTCCTTCCCCGGGAGGAAGAGCAGCTCCGTCTTGCCGAGGTTCAGCTTGAGGTGGTGATCCGTCATCCACACTGATATGTCTGCCAGACATGCAGAGATGCGATTCGCCACCTGGTCATCAGAAGGGGGAAAGGAGAAGATTAGTTGTGTGTCGTCTGCATAGCAATGATAGGAGAGACCATGTGAGGATATGACAGAGCCAAGTGACTTGGTGTATAGCGAGAATAGGAGAGGGCCTAGAACAGAGCCCTGGGGGACACCAGTGGTGAGAGCGCGTGGTGAGGAGACATATTCTCGCCACGCCACCTGGTAGGAGCGACCTGTCAGGTAGGACGCAATCCAAGCGTGGGCCGCACCGGAGATGCCCAACTCGGAGAGGGTGGAGAGGAGGATCTGATGGTTCACAGTATCGAAGGCAGCCGATAGATCTAGAAGGATGAGAGCAGAGGAGAGAGAGTTAGCTTTAGCAGTGCGGAGCGCCTCCGTGATACAGAGGAGAGCAGTCTCAGTTGAATGACTAGTCTTGAAACCTGACTGATTTGGATCAAGAAGGTCATTCAGAGAGAGATAGCGGGAGAGCTGGCCAAGGACGGCACGTTCAAGAGTTTTGGAGAGAAAAGAAAGAAGGGATACTGGTCTGTAATTGTTGACATCGGAGGGATCGAGTGTAGGTTTTTTCAGAAGGGGTGCAACTCTCGCTCTCTTGAAGACTGAAGGGACGTAGCCAGCGGTCAGGGATGAGTTGATGAGCAAGGTGAGGTAAGGGAGAAGGTCTCCGGAAATGGTCTGGAGAAGAGGGTAGGGGATAGGGTCAAGCGGGCAGGTTGTTGGGCGGCCGGCCGTCACAAGACGTGAGATTTCATCTGGAGAGAGAGGGGAGAAAGAGGTCAGAGCACAGGGTAGGGCAGTGTGAGCAGAACCAGCGGTGTCGTTTGACTTAGCAAACGAGGATCGGATGTCGTCGACCTTCTTTTCAAAATGGTTGACGAAGTCGTCTGCAGAGAGGGAGGAGGGGGGGGGATTCAGGAGGGAGGAGAAGGTGGCAAAGAGCTTCCTAGGGTTAGAGGCAGATGCTTGGAATTTAGCGTGGTAGAAAGTGGCTTTAGCAGCAGAGACAGAGGAGGAAAATGTAGAGAGGAGGGAGTGAAAGGATGCCAGGTCCGCAGGGAGGCGAGTTTTCCTCCATTTCCGCTCGGCTGCCCGGAGCCCTGTTCTGTGAGCTCGCAATGAGTCATCGAGCCACGGAGCGGGAGGGGAGGACCGAGCCGGCCTGGAGGATAGGGGACATAGAGAGTCAAAGGATGCAGAGAGGGTGGAGAGGAGGGTTCAGGAGGCAGAATCAGGAGATAGGTTGGAGAAGGTTTGAGCGGGGGGAAGAGATGATAGGATGGAAGAGGAGAGAGTAGCGGGGGAGAGAGAGCGAAGGTTGGGACGGCGCGATACCATCCGAGTAGGGGCAGTGTGGGAGGTGTTGGATGAGAGCGAGAGGGAAAAGGATACACTGTAGTGGTCGGAGACTTGGAGGGGAGTTGCAATGAGGTTAGTGGAAGAACAGCATCTAGTAAAGATGAGGTCGAGCGTATTGCCTGCCTTGTGAGTAGGGGGGGAAGGTGAGAGGGTGAGGTCAAAAGAGGAGAGGAGTGGAAAGAAGGAGGCAGAGAGGAATGAGTCAAAGGTAGACGTGGGGAGGTTAAAGTCGCCCAGAACTGTGAGAGGTGAGCCGTCCTCAGGAAAGGAGCTTATCAAGGCATCAAGCTCATTGATGAACTCTCCGAGGGAACCTGGAGGGCGATAAATGATAAGGATGTTAAGCTTGAAAGGGCTGGTAACTGTGATAGCATGGAATTCAAAGGAGGCGATAGACAGATGGGTAAGGGGAGAAAGAGAGAATGACCACTTGGGAGAGATGAGGATCCCGGTGCCACCACCCCGATGACCAGAAGCTCTCGGGTGTGTGCGAACACGTGGGCGGACGGAGAGCAGTAGGAGTAGCAGTGTTGTCTGTGGTGATCCATGTTTCCGTTAGTGCCAAGAAGTCGAGGGACTGGAGGGAGGCATAGGCTGAGATGAACTCTGCCTTGTTGACCGCAGATCGGCAGTTCCAGAGGCTACCGGAGACCTGGAACTCCACGTGGGTCGTGCGCGCTGGGACCACCAGATTAGGGTGGCCGCGGCCACGCGGTGTGGAGCGTTTGTATGGTCTGTGCAGAGAGGAGAGAACAGGGATAAACAGACACATAGTTGACAGGCTACAGAAGAGGCTACGCTAATGCAAAGGAGATTGGAATGACAAGTGGACTACACGTCTCGAATGTTCAGAAAGTTAAGCTACGTAGCAAGAATCTTATTGACTAAAATTATTAAAAATGATACAGTACTGCTGAAGTAGGCTAGCTGGCAGTGGGTGCGTTGTTGACACTACACTAATCAAGTCGTTCCGTTGAGTGTAATAGTTTCTACAGTGCTGCTATTCGGGGCTAGCTGGCTAGCTAGTAGTGTTGTTTACGTTACGTTGCGTTAAAAGAACGACAATAGCTGGCTAGCTAACCTAGAAAATCGCTCTAGACTACACAATTATCTTTGATACAAAGACGGCTATGTAGCTAGCTATGTAGCTAGCTACGATCAAACAAATCAAACCGTTGTACTGTAATGAAATGAAATGAAAATGTGATACTATCTGTGAATGCGACCGGGTTGTTGAGTTCTATTCAGTAGGCGTTGGCTAGCGTTGGCTAGCTAGCAGAGTCTCCTACGTTAAGGACGACAAATAGCTGGCTAGCTAACCTCGGTAAATTAAGATAATCACTCTAAGACTACACACTCTAAACCTAAACAACACAATTATCTTGGATACGAAGATACGAAGACAGCAAAGACAGCTATGTAGCTAGCTAACACTACGCTGATCAAGTCGTTCAGTTGAGTGTAATAGTTTTTCCAGTGCAGCTAATCAGTGGACGTTAGCTAGCTGGCTAGTGAAGACTACGTTAGGACGGCGAAATACGATAATTACGCAATTATCTTTGATACAAAGACGGCTATGTAGCTAGCTGAGAAGAAATTGCTAAGATTAGACAAATCAAACCGTTGTGCTATAATGAAATATAATGAAATGTAATGAAAAAGTTATACTACCTGCGGGAGCGAAGTGGGATGCATCCTCAAGTGGGATGCATCCCACACTTGGATGAGGACCTGCCTCTGGGGGGGTAGTAGGACCTGCCTCTGGGGGGTAGTAGGACCTGCCTCTGGGGGGTAGTAGGACCTCTGTGGGGGGTAGTAGGACCTCTGTGGGGGTAGTAGGACCTCTGGGGGGTAGTAGGACCTCTGGGGGGGGTAGGGTTTACTCGTAGCACCCTCTGGACGGTAGTAGGACCCTGGACGGTAGTAGGACCTCTGGACGGTAGTAGGACCTCTGGACGGTAGTAGGACCTCTGGACGGTAGTAGGACCTCTGGACGGTAATAGCCCCCTCTGGACGGTAGTAGGACCTCTGGACGGTAGTAGGACCTCTGGACGGTAATAGCCCCCTCTGGACGGTAGTATGACCTCTGACGGTAGTATGACCTCTGGACGGTAGTATGACCTCTGGACGGTTGTAGACCTCTGGACGGTAGTAGGACCTCTGGACGGTAGTAGGACCTCTGGACGGTAGTAGGATCTCTGGACGGTAGTAGCCCCTCCGGACGGTAGTAGCCCCTGGACGGTAGTAGCCCTGGACGGTAGTAGCCCCTCTGGACGGTAGTAGGACCTCTGGACGGTAGTAGCCCCCTCTGGACGGTAGTAGCCCCTCTGGACGGTAGTAGGACCCCCTGGACGGTAGTAGCACCCCCTGGACGGTAGTAGCCCCTGGACGGTCTGGACGGTAGTAGCCCCCTCTGGACGGTAGTAGCCCCCTCTGGACGGTAGTAGCCCCCTCTGGACGGTAGTAGGACCCTCTGGACGGTAGTAGGACCCCTGGACGGTAGTAGGACCCCTGGACAGTAGGGTTTACGCGTAGCCTGCCTAGTATGCCAATGTGACTTGAAGCATGTTTTGTGTGTGTGTTACAGGAAGATGTGGTGGAGATCGAGTATGTGGAGAGGTTCACCGCTCCCCAACCAGAGGAGTGTATGATGCATGATGACTGGATCAGCTCAGTGGAGGCAGACTCTGAATGGTAAGAGGCATGACGTCTAACCCAGACTGAATGGTAAGAGGCATGACGTCTAACCCAGACTGAATGGTAAGAGGCATGACGTCTAACCCAGACTGAATGGTAAGAGGCATGACGTCTAACCCAGACTCTGAATGGTAAGAGGCATGACGTCTAACCCAGACTGAATGGTAAGAGGCAGACTCTAATGGACTAATGGTAAGGCATGACGTCTAACCCAGACTCTGAATGGTAAGAGGCATGACGTCTAACCCAGACTGAATGGTAAGAGGCATGACGTCTAACCCAGACTCTGAATGGTAAGAGGCATGACGTCTAACCCAGACTCTGAATGGTAAGAGGCATGACGTCTAACCCAGACTCTGAATGGTAAGAGGCATGACGTCTAACCCAGACTGAATGGTAAGAGGCATGACGTCTAACCCAGACTGAATGGTAAGAGGCATGACGTCTAACCCAGACTCTGAATGGTAAGAGGCATGACGTCTAACCCAGACTCTGAATGGTAAGAGGCATGACGTCTAACCCAGACTGAATGGTAAGAGGCATGACGTCTAACCCAGACTGAATGGTAAGAGGCATGACGTCTAACCCAGACTGAATGGTAAGAGGCATGACGTCTAACCCAGACTCTGAATGGTAAGAGGCATGACGTCTAACCCAGACTGAATGGTAAGAGGCATGACGTCTAACCCAGACTGAATGGTAAGAGGCATGACGTCTAACCCAGACTCTGAATGGTAAGAGGCATGACGTCTAACCCAGACTCTGAATGGTAAGAGGCATGACGTCTAACCCAGACTCTGAATGGTAAGAGGCATGACGTCTAACCCAGACTGAATGGTAAGAGGCATGACGTCTAACCCAGACTGAATGGTAAGAGGCATGACGTCTAACCCAGACTGAATGGTAAGAGGCATGACGTCTAACCCAGACTGAATGGTAAGAGGCATGACGTCTAACCCAGACTGAATGGTAAGAGGCATGACGTCTAACCCAGACTGAATGGTAAGAGGCATGACGTCTAACCCAGACTGAATGGTAAGAGGCATGACGTCTAACCCAGACTGAATGGTAAGAGGCATGACGTCTAACCCAGACTGAATGGTAAGAGGCATGACGTCTAACCCAGACTCTGAATGGTAAGAGGCATGACGTCTAACCCAGACTGAATGGTAAGAGGCATGACGTCTAACCCAGACTCTGAATGGTAAGAGGCATGACGTCTAACCCAGACTGAATGGTAAGAGGCATGACGTCTAACCCAGACTGAATGGTAAGAGGCATGACGTCTAACCCAGACTGAATGGTAAGAGGCATGACGTCTAACCCAGACTCTGAATGGTAAGAGGCATGACGTCTAACCCAGACTGAATGGTAAGAGGCATGACGTCTAACCCAGACTCTGAATGGTAAGAGGCATGACGTCTAACCCAGACTGAATGGTAAGAGGCATGACGTCTAACCCAGACTGAATGGTAAGAGGCATGACGTCTAACCCAGACTGAATGGTAAGAGGCATGACGTCTAACCCAGACTGAATGGTAAGAGGCATGACGTCTAACCCAGACTGAATGGTAAGAGGCATGACGTCTAACCCAGACTGAATGGTAAGAGGCATGACGTCTAACCCAGACTGAATGGTAAGAGGCATGACGTCTAACCCAGACTGAATGGTAAGAGGCATGACGTCTAACCCAGACTGAATGGTAAGAGGCATGACGTCTAACCCAGACTGAATGGTAAGAGGCATGACGTCTAACCCAGACTGAATGGTAAGAGGCATGACGTCTAACCCAGACTGAATGGTAAGAGGCATGACGTCTAACCCAGACTGAATGGTAAGAGGCATGACGTCTAACCCAGACTGAATGGTAAGAGGCATGACGTCTAACCCAGACTGAATGGTAAGAGGCATGACGTCTAACCCAGACTGAATGGTAAGAGGCATGACGTCTAACCCAGACTGAATGGTAAGAGGCATGACGTCTAACCCAGACTGAATGGTAAGAGGCATGACGTCTAACCCAGACTGAATGGTAAGAGGCATGACGTCTAACCCAGACTGAATGGTAAGAGGCATGACGTCTAACCCAGACTGAATGGTAAGAGGCATGACGTCTAACCCAGACTGAATGGTAAGAGGCATGACGTCTAACCCAGACTGAATGGTAAGAGGCATGACGTCTAACCCAGACTCTGAATGGTAAGAGGCATGACGTCTAACCCAGACTGAATGGTAAGAGGCATGACGTCTAACCCAGACTGAATGGTAAGAGGCATGACGTCTAACCCAGACTGAATGGTAAGAGGCATGACGTCTAACCCAGACTGAATGGTAAGAGGCATGACGTCTAACCCAGACTGAATGGTAAGAGGCATGACGTCTAACCCAGACTGAATGGTAAGAGGCATGACGTCTAACCCAGACTGAATGGTAAGAGGCATGACGTCTAACCCAGAGACCCTAACCCAGAGACCCTAACCCAGACTCTGAATGGTAGAGACCCTAACCCAGACTCTGAATGGTAGAGACCCTAACCCAGAGACCCTAACCCAGAGACCCTACCCCAGACTCTGAATGGCAGAGACCCTAACCCAGACTCTGAATGGCAGAGACCCTAACCCAGACTCTGAATGGCAGAGACCCTAACCCAGAGACCCTAACCCAGACTCTGAATGGCAGAGACCCTAACCCAGAGACCCTAACCCAGACTCTGAATGGCAGAGACCCTAACCCAGAGACCCTAACCCAGACTCTGAATGGTAGAGACCCTAACCCAGACTCTGAATGACAGAGACCCTAACCCAGAGACCCTAACCCAGACTCTGAATGGCAGAGA
Source organism: Oncorhynchus gorbuscha (assembly GCF_021184085.1). Taxonomy (NCBI): domain Eukaryota; kingdom Metazoa; phylum Chordata; class Actinopteri; order Salmoniformes; family Salmonidae; genus Oncorhynchus; species Oncorhynchus gorbuscha. Next base: position 175,824 of record NW_025745935.1, on the reverse strand, counting down.
CCCTAACCCAGACTCTGAATGGCAGAGACCCTAACCCAGAGACCCTAACCCAGACTCTGAATGGCAGAGACCCTAACCCAGACTCTGAATGGCAGAGACCCTAACCCAGAGACCCTAACCCAGAGACCCTAACCCAGACTCTGAATGACAGAGACCCTAACCCGGACTCTGAATGGCAGAGACCCTAACCCGGACTCTGAATGGCAGAGACCCTAACCCAGACTCTGAATGGCAGAGACCCTAACCCAGAGACCCTAACCCAGACTCTGAATGGCAGAGACCCTAACCCAGACTCTGAATGACAGAGACCCTAACCCAGACTCTGAATGACAGAGACCCTAACCCAGACTCTGAATGACAGAGACCCTAACCCAGAGACCCTAACCCAGACTCTGAATGACAGAGACCCTAACCCAGAGACCCTAACCCAGACTCTGAATGGCAGAGACCCTAACCCAGAGACCCTAACCCAGACTCTGAATGACAGAGACCCTAACCCAGAGACCCTAACCCAGACTGAATGGTAAGAGACCCTAACCCAGAGACCCTAACCCAGAGACCCTAACCCAGACTCTGAATGGCAGAGACCCTAACCCAGAGACCCTAACCCAGACTCTGAATGGCAGAGACCCTAACCCAGACTCTGAATGGCAGAGACCCTAACCCAGAGACCCTAACCCAGACTCTGAATGGCAGAGACCCTAACCCAGACTCTGAATGACAGAGACCTAACCCAGAGACCCTAACCCAGACTCTGAATGGCAGAGACCCTAACCCAGACTCTGAATGGTAGAGACCCTAACCCAGAGACCCTAACCCAGACTGAATGGTAGAGACCCTAACCCAGAGAATGGAACCCAGAGACCCTAACCCAGACTCTGAATGGCAGAGACCCTAACCCAGAGACCCTAACCCAGACTCTGAATGACAGAGACCCTAACCCAGACTCTGAATGACAGAGACCCTAACCCAGAGACCCTAACCCAGACTCTGAATGACAGAGACCCTAACCCAGACTCTGAATGACAGAGACCCTAACCCAGAGACCCTAACCCAGACTCTGAATGACAGAGACCCTAACCTAGACTCTGAATGACAGAGACCCTAACCCAGAGACCCTAACCCAGACTCTGAATGGCAGAGACCCTAACCCAGAGACCCTAACCCAGACTCTGAATGGCAGAGACCCTAACCCAGACTCTGAATGACAGAGACCCTAACCCAGACTCTGAATGACAGAGACCCTAACCCAGACTCTGAATGGCAGAGACCCTAACCCAGAGACCCTAACCCAGACTCTGAATGACAGAGACCCTAACCCAGAGACCCTAACCCAGAGACCCTAACCCAGACTCTGAATGACAGAGACCCTAACCCAGACTCTGAATGACAGAGACCCTAACCCAGAGACCCTAACCCAGACTCTGAATGGCAGAGACCCTAACCCAGAGACCCTAACCCAGACTCTGAATGGCAGAGACCCTAACCCAGAGACCCTAACCCAGACTCTGAATGACAGAGACCCTAACCCAGAGACCCTAACCCAGACTCTGAATGGCAGAGACCCTAACCCAGACTCTGAATGACAGAGACCCTAACCCAGACTCTGAATGGCAGAGGCCCTAACCCAGATACCCTGTTAATGATGTCTGCTCCAGGATCCTGACGGGTTCCTATGATAAGACGGCCAGGATCTGGTCTCTGGAGGGCAAGGCTGTGATGACGGTGGCCGGACACACGGACGTGGTGAAGGACGTGGCCTGGGTCAGGAGAGGTGAGGGGGAGGGTCTGGGTCACTTGGAGCTGAGTTGGAGTTTTTACAGTTGTTGTTTTTAAAACATGGGGGGCCAAATAAAATCACCCAGACTCTGGGCCAAATTCAGCCTGAGGGCCGCCTGTTGGGGAACGTTGGTCTTGATCGTCTCATCCTGACACCCCTATGTTTGTCTAGATGGCCTGACCTCCCTGCTGCTCACGGCCTCTCTGGACCAAACCATTCTGCTGTGGGAGTGGAACTCTGAGAGGAACAAGCTGAAAGCTAGACACTGTTGCCGTGGACACGCTGGGAGTGTTGACACTATCGCCACGGATCCCACACGCACCAAGGTGACAGGGGGTAGGAGGAGAAGGAGGGGGACATGGGGGGAGGAGACATGGGAGGAGAAGACATGGGGGGAGGAGACATGGGGGGAGGAGACATGGGGGGAGGAGACATGGGAGGAGAAGACATGGGAGGAGAAGACATGGGAGGAGAAGACATGGGAGGAGAAGACGGGGGGGATATGCAGCTGTCAACATCACTGCTCAGCAACTAATAGATGTATTTTTGTCTCCATTCCTCTCAGTTCTGCAGTGGTTCCTGGGACAAGATGCTGAAGATCTGGTCAGCAGGTACTATTGGACTCTGGGTTGTCTGGTACAGTCCTATTGGACTCTGGGTTGTCTGGTACAGTCCTACTGGACTCTGAGATGTCTGGTACAGTCCTACTGGACTCTGAGATGTCTGGTACAGTCCTATTGGACTCTGGGTTGTCTGGTACAGTCCTATTGGACTCTGGGTTGTCTGGTACAGTCCTATTGGACTCTGGGTTGTCTGGTACAGTCCTACTGGACTCTGAGATGGGTTCCTGGGGGACTGGTACAGTCCTATTGGACTCTGGGATGTCTGGTACAGTCCTATTGGACTCTGGGATGTCTGGTACAGTCCTATTGGACTCTGGGATGTCTGGTACAGTCCTATTGGACACTGGGTTGTCTGGTACAGTCCTATTGGACTCCGGGTTGTCTGGTACAGTCCTATTGGACTCTGGGATGTCTGGTAGGACTCTGGGTTGTCTGGTACAGTCCTATTGGACTCTGGGTTGTCTGGTACAGTCCTATTGGACTCTGGGATGTCTGGTACAGTCCTATTGGACTCTGGGTTGTCTGGTACAGATGTCTGGTACAGTCCTATTGGACACTGGGTTGTCTGGTACAGTCCTATTGGACTCTGGGTTGTCTGGTACAGTCCTATTGGACTCTGGGTTGTCTGGTACAGTCCTATTGGACTCTGGGTTGTCTGGTACAGTCCTATTGGACTCTGGGATGTCTGGTACAGTCCTATTGGACTCTGGGATGTCTGGTACAGTCCTATTGGACTCTGGGTTGTCTGGTACAGTCCTATTGGACTCTGGGATGTCTGGTACAGTCCTATTGGACTCTGGGTTGTCTGGTACAGTCCTATTGGACTCTGGGTTGTCTGGTACAGTCCTATTGGACTCTGGGTTGTCTGGTACAGTCCTAGGACTCTGGGTTGTCTGACAGTCCTATTGGACTCTGGGATGTCTGTCTGGGGTACAGTCCTATTGGACTCTGGGTTGTCTGGTACAGTCCTATTGGACACTGGGTTGTCTGGTACAGTCCTATTGGACTCTGGGTTGTCTGGTACAGTCCTATTGGACTGGGTTGTCTGGTACAGTCCTATTGGACTCTGGGTTGTCTGGTACAGTCCTATTGGACACTGGGTTGTCTGGTACAGTCCTATTGGACTCTGGGTTGTCTGGTACAGTCCTATTGGACACTGGGTTGTCTGGTACAGTCCTATTGGACACTGGGTTGTCTGGTACAGTCCTATTGGACTCTGGGTTGTCTGGGGACTCTGGGTTGTCTGGTACAGTCCTATTGGACTCTGGGTTGTCTGGTACAGTCCTATTGGACTCTGGGTTGTCTGGTACAGTCCTATTGGACTCTGGGTTGTCTGGTACAGTCCTATTGGACTCTGGGTTGTCTGGTACAGTCCTACTGGACTCTGGATGTCTGGTACAGTCCTATTGGACTCTGGGATGTCTGGTACAGTCCTATTGGACTCTGGGATGTCTGGTACAGTCCTATTGGACTCTGGGTTGTCTGGTACAGTCCTATTGGACTCTGGGTCTGGTACAGTGGTACAGTCCTATTGGACTCTGGGTTGTCTGGTACAGTCCTATTGGACTCTGGGTTGTCTGGTACAGTCTGGGATGTCTGGTACAGTCCTATTGGACTCTGGGTTGTCTGGACAGTCTGGGTGTCTGGTACAGTCCAGTGGACTCTGGGTTGTCTGGGTTGGTACAGTCCTGGGGATGTCTGGTACAGTCCTATTGGACAGTCTGGGTGTCTGGTACAGTCCTATTGGACACTGGGTTGTCTGGTACAGTCCTATTGGACTCTGGGTTGTCTGGTACAGTCCTATTGGACTCTGGGTTGTCTGGTACAGTCCTATTGGACTCTGGGTTGTCTGGTACAGTCCTATTGGACTCTGGGTTGTCTGGTACAGTCCTATTGGACACTCTGGGTTGTCTGGTACAGTCCTATTGGACTCTGGGTTGTCTGGTACAGTCCTACAGTCCTATTGGACACTGGGTTGTCTGGTACAGTCCTATTGGACTCTGGGTTGTCTGGTACAGTCCTATTGGACTCTGGGTTGTCTGGTACAGTCCTATTGGACTCTGGGTTGTCTGGTACAGTCCTATTGGACTCTGGGTTGTCTGGTACAGTCCTATTGGACACTGGGTTGTCTGGTACAGTCCTATTGGACACTGGGTTGTCTGGTACAGTCCTATTGGACTCTGGGTTGTCTGGTACAGTCCTATTGGACTCTGGGTTGTCTGGTACAGTCCTATTGGACTCTGGGTTGTCTGGTACAGTCCTATTGGACTCTGGGTTGTCTGGTACAGTCTCTGGGTTGTCTGGGATGATAATGGAGTTAGATTGGTTCACAGCTCCATGTATATATAGTATCCATGTTAACTATGTATCTCTCTCTCCCTGCTGACTGTTCTGTTGTCCTGCCAGTGGCCACAGAGGAGGAGGAGGAGGAGATAGTAGAGGAGCCTCCCAGCAGACCCAGAAAGAAACAGAAGACTGAACAGCTCGGACTGACCAGGGTGAGGAGAGCAGACTAACCCAGACTAACCCTATCAGACTGACCAGGGTGAGGAGAGCAGACTAACCCTCACTAACCCTATCAGACTGACCAGGGTGAGGAGAGCAGACTAACCCAGTCTAACCCTATCAGACTGACCAGGGTGAGGAGAACAGACTAACCCAGACTAACCCTATCAGACTGACCAGGGTGAGGAGAGCAGACGAACCCTGACTAACCCTATCAGACTGACCAGGGTGAGGAGAGCAGACTAACCCAGACTAACCCTATCAGACTGACCAGGGTGAGGAGAACAGACTAACCCAGACTAACCCTATCAGACTGACCAGGGTGAGGAGAGCAGACTAACCCTGACTAACCCTATCAGACTGACCAGGGTGAGGAGAGCAGACTAACCCTCACTAACCCTATCAGACTGACCAGGGTGAGGAGAGCAGACTAACCCTATCAGACTGACCAGGGTGAGGAGAGCAGACTAACCCTATCAGACTGACCAGGGTGAGGAGAACAGACTAACCCAGACTAACCCTATCAGACTGACCAGGGTGAGGAGAACAGACTAACCCTGACTAACCCAGACTGACCAGGGTGAGGAGAGCAGACTAACCCAGACTAACCCTATCAGACTGACCAGGGTGAGGAGAGCAGACTAACCCAGACTAACCCTATCAGACTGACCAGGGTGAGGAGAGCAGCCCCTCATGGTATTATCCAGGGTTAGGGGCTCCCAGGGCTCCAGTTGATCAGTAGTGTATCATAGTATTAATCATCTTAACCAAAGCCCCATATACTACCCACCATCATTTACAAAATAGCCTCTAACACTCAACAAATTGGATGCAGTCTATCACATTGCCATCCGTTTTGTCACCAAAGCCCCATATACTGCCCACCACTGCGACCTGTACGCTCTCTTTGGCTGGCCCTCACTTCATATTCGTCGCCAAACCCAATGGCTCCAGGTCATCTATAAGTCTCTGCTAGGTAAAGCCCCGCCTTATCTCAGCTCACTGGTCACCATAGCAGCACCCACCCATAGCACACGCTCCAGCAGGTATATCTCACTGGTCACCCCCAAAGCCAATTCCTCCTTTGGTCGTCTTTCCTTCCAGTTCTCTGCTGCCAATGACTGGAACTAACTGCAAAAATCACTGAAGCTGGAGACTCATATCTCCCTCACTAACATTAAGCACCAGCTGTCAGAGCAGCTCACAGATCACTGCACCTGTACATAGCCCATCTGTAAATAGCCCACCCAACTACCTCATCCCCATACTGTATGTATTTATCTGGCTCCTTTGCACCCCAGTGTCTCTACTAGCTCATTCATCTTCGGACATCAATCACTCCAGTGTTTAATTGCCATATTGTAATTACTTCACCACTATGGCCTATGTATTGCCTTACCTCTCTTATTTTACCTCATTTGCACACCCTGTATATAGATGTTTTCTACTGTATTATTGACTGTGTGTTTGTTTTACTCCATGTGTAACTCTGTTGTTTGTGTCGAACTGCATTGCTTTATCTTGGCCAGGTCGCAGTTGTAAATGAGAACTTGTTCTCAATTAGCCTACCTGGTTAAATAAAACGCATAAAATCTTCCTCTTCTAGACACCCCTCATGACATTGTCTGGTCACAACGAGGCGGTGTCGTCTGTCCTCTGGTTGGACAGTGAGGAGATCTGCAGTGCATCCTGGGACCACACCATCCGCCTCTGGGATGCCGAGACCGGAAGCGTGAAGACCACACTGGTGAGAGACTCACCCTAGACCACACTGGTGAGAGACTCACCCTAGACCACACTGGTGAGAGACTCACCCTAGACCACACTGGTGAGAGACTCACCCTAGACCACACTGGTGAGAGACTCACCCTAGACCACACTGGTGAGAGACTCACCCTAGACCACACTGGTGAGAGACTCACCCTAGACCACACTGGTGAGAGACTCACCCTAGACCACACTGGTGAGAGACTCACCCTAGACCACACTGGTGAGAGACTCACCCTAGACCACACTGGTGAGAGACTCACCCTAGACCACACTGGTGAGAGACTCACCCTAGACCACACTGGTGAGAGACTCACCCTAGACCACACTGGTGAGAGACTCACCCTAGACCACACTGGTGAGAGACTCACCCTAGACCACACTGGTGAGAGACTCACCCTAGACCACACTGGTGAGAGACTCACCCTAGACCACACTGGTGAGAGACTCACCCTAGACCACACTAGACCACACTGGTGAGAGACTCACCCTAGACCACACTGGTGAGAGACTCACCCTAGACCACACTGGTGAGAGACTCACCCTAGACCACACTGGTGAGAGACTCACCCTACCACACTGGTGAGACCACCACACTGGTGAGAGACTCACCCCAGACCACACTGGTGAGAGACTCACCCCAGACCACACTGGTGAGAGACTCACCCTAGACCACACTGGTGAGACTCACCCTAGACCACACTGGTGAGAGACTCACCCTAGACCACACTGGTGAGAGACTCACCTAGACCACACTGGTGAGAGACTCACCCTAGACCACACTGGTGAGAGACTCACCCTAGACCACACTGGTGAGAGACTCACCCTAGACCACACTGGTGAGAGACTCACCCTAGACCACACTGGTGAGAGACTCACCCTAGACCACACTGGTGAGAGACTCACCCTAGACCACACTGGTGAGAGACTCACCCCAGACCACACTGGTGAGAGACTCACCCTAGACCACACTGGTGAGAGACTCACCCTAGACCACACTGGTGAGAGACTCACCCTAGACCACACTGGTGAGAGACTCACCCCAGACCACACTGGTGAGAGACTCACCCCAGACCACACTGGTGAGAGACTCACCCCAGACCACACTGGTGAGAGACTCAACCCCAGACCACACTGGTGAGAGACTCTAACCCCAGACCACACTGGTGAGAGACTCTAACCCCAGACCACACTGGTGAGAGACTCTAACCCCAGACCACACTGGTGAGAGACTCTAACCCCAGACCACACTGGTGAGAGACTCTAACCCCAGACCACACTGGTGAGAGACTCTAACCCCAGACCACACTGGTGAGAGACTCTAACCCCAGACCACACTGGTGAGAGACTCTAACCCCAGACCACACTGGTGAGAGACTCTAACCCCAGACCACACTGGTGAGAGACTCTAACCCCAGACCACACTGGTGAGAGACTCTAACCCCAGACCACACTGGTGAGAGACTCTAACCCCAGACCACACTGGTGAGAGACTCACCCTAGACCACACTGGTGAGAGACTCACCCTAGACCACACTGGTGAGAGACTCACCCTAGACCACACTGGTGAGAGACTCACCCTAGACCACACTGGTGAGAGACTCACCCTAGACCACACTGGTGAGAGACTCACCCTAGACCACACTGGTGAGAGACTCTAACCCCAGACCACACTGGTGAGAGACTCTAACCCCAGACCACACTGGTGAGAGACTCTAACCCCAGACCACACTGGTGAGAGACTCTAACCCCAGACCACACTGGTGAGAGACTCTAACCCCAGACCACACTGGTGAGAGACTCTAACCCCAGACCACACTGGTGAGAGACTCTAACCCCAGACCACACTGGTGAGAGACTCTAACCCCAGACCACACTGGTGAGAGACTCTAACCCCAGACCACACTGGTGAGAGACTCTAACCCCAGACCACACTGGTGAGAGACTCTAACCCCAGACCACACTGGTGAGAGACTCTAACCCCAGACCACACTGGTGAGAGACTCTAACCCCAGACCACACTGGTGAGAGACTCTAACCCCAGACCACACTGGTGAGAGACTCTAACCCCAGACCACACTGGTGAGAGACTCTAACCCCAGACCACACTGGTGAGAGACTCTAACCCCAGACCACACTGGTGAGAGACTCTAACCCCAGACCACACTGGTGAGAGACTCTAACCCCAGACCACACTGGTGAGAGACTCTAACCCCAGACCACACTGGTGAGAGACTCTAACCCCAGACCACACTGGTGAGAGACTCTAACCCCAGACCACACTGGTGAGAGACTCAACCCCAGACCACACTGGTGAGAGACCACCCCAGACCACACTGGTGAGAGACTCTAACCCCAGACCACACTGGTGAGAGACTCTAACCCCAGACCACACTGGTGAGAGACTCTAACCCCAGACCACACTGGTGAGAGACTCTAACCCCAGACCACACTGGTGAGAGACTCTAACCCCAGACCACACTGGTGAGAGACTCACCCCAGACCACACTGGTGAGACTCACACCACACTGGTGAGAGACTCTAGACCACACAGACCACACTGGTGAGAGACTCTAAGACCCCCCTGGTGAGAGACCACACTGGTGAGAGACTCTAACCCCAGACCACACTGGTGAGAGACTCTAACCCCAGACCACACTGGTGAGAGACTCTAACCCCAGACCACACTGGTGAGAGACTCTAACCCCAGACCACACTGGTGAGAGACTCTAACCCCAGACCACACTGGTGAGAGACTCTAACCCCAGACCACACTGGTGAGAGACTCTAACCCCAGACCACACTGGTGAGAGACTCTAACCCCAGACCACACTGGTGAGAGACTCTAACCCCAGACCACACTGGTGAGAGACTCTAACCCCAGACCACACTGGTGAGAGACTCTAACCCCAGACCACACTGGTGAGAGACTCTAACCCCAGACCACACTGGTGAGAGACTCTAACCCCAGACCACACTGGTGAGAGACTCTAACCCCAGACCACACTGGTGAGAGACTCTAACCCCAGACCACACTGGTGAGAGACTCACCCCAGACCACACTGGTGAGAGACTCACCCTAGACCACACTGGTGAGAGACTCACCCTAGACCACACTGGTGAGAGACTCACCCTAGACCACACTGGTGAGAGACTCACCCTAGACCACACTGGTGAGAGACTCTCCCTAGACCACACTGGTGAGAGACTCTAACCCCAGACCACACTGGTGAGAGACTCTAACCCCAGACCACACTGGTGAGAGACTCTAACCCCAGACCACACTGGTGAGAGACTCTAACCCCAGACCACACTGGTGAGAGACTCTAACCCCAGACCACACTGGTGAGAGACTCTAACCCCAGACCACACTGGTGAGAGACTCTAACCCCAGACCACACTGGTGAGAGACTCTAACCCCAGACCACACTGGTGAGAGACTCTAACCCCAGACCACACTGGTGAGAGACTCTAACCCCAGACCACACTGGTGAGAGACTCTAACCCCAGACCACACTGGTGAGAGACTCTAACCCCAGACCACACTGGTGAGAGACTCTAACCCCAGACCACACTGGTGAGAGACTCTAACCCCAGACCACACTGGTGAGAGACTCTAACCCCAGACCACACTGGTGAGAGACTCTAACCCCAGACCACACTGGTGAGAGACTCTAACCACACTGGTGAGACCACACTGGTGAGAGACTCTAGACCACACTGGTGAGAGACTCAGACCACACTGGTGAGAGACTCTAACCCCAGACCACACTGGTGAGAGACTCACCCTAGACCACACTGGTGAGAGACTCACCCCAGACCACACTAGACCCCCACACTGGTGAGACTCACCCTAGACCACACTGGTGAGAGACTCACACTGGGTGAGAGACTCTAAGACCACACTGGTGAGAGACTCAGACCACACTGGTGAGAGACTCTAACCCCAGACCACACTGGTGAGAGACTCTAACCCCAGACCACACTGGTGAGAGACTCTAACCCCAGACCACACTGGTGAGAGACTCTAACCCCAGACCACACTGGTGAGAGACTCTAACCCCAGACCACACTGGTGAGAGACTCACCCTAGACCACACTGGTGAGAGACTCACCCTAGACCACACTGGTGAGAGACTCACCCTAGACCACACTGGTGGGAGACTCACCCTAGACCACACTGGTGAGAGACTCACCCTAGACCACACTGGTGAGAGACTCACCCTAGACCACACTGGTGAGACTCTACCCCAGACCACACTGGTGAGAGACTCTGAGAGACTCTAACCCCAGACCACACTGGTGACCACACTGGTGAGAGACTCTAACCCCAGACCACACTGGTGAGAGACTCTAACCCCAGACCACACTGGTGAGAGACTCTAACCCCAGACCACACTGGTGACCACACTGAGACTCTAACCCCAGACCACACTGGTGAGAGACTCTAACCCCAGACCACACTGGTGAGAGACTCTAACCCCAGACCACACTGGTGAGAGACTCTAACCCCAGACCACACTGGTGAGAGACTCTAACCCCAGACCACACTGGTGAGAGACTCTAACCCCAGACCACACTGGTGAGAGACTCTAACCCCAGACCACACTGGTGAGAGACTCTAACCCCAGACCACACTGGTGAGAGACTCTCCCCAGACCCACAGACCACAGACCACACTGGTGAGAGACTCTAACCCCAGACCACACTGGTGAGAGACTGGTGAGAGACTCTAACCCCAGACCACACTGGTGAGAGACTCTAACCCCAGACCACACTGGTGAGAGACTCTAACCCCAGACCACACTGGTGAGAGACTCTAACCCCAGACCACACTGGTGAGAGACTCTAACCCCAGACCACACTGGTGAGAGACTCTAACCCCAGACCACACTGGTGAGAGACTCTAACCCCACACTGGTGAGAGACCAACCCCAGACCACACTGGTGAGAGACTCTAACCCCAGACCACACTGGTGAGAGACTCTAACCCCAGACCACACTGGTGAGAGACTCTAACCCCAGACCACACTGGTGAGAGACTCTAACCCCAGACCACACTGGTGAGAGACTCTAACCCCAGACCACACTGGTGAGAGACTCTAACCCCAGACCACACTGGTGAGAGACTCTAACCCCAGACCACACTGGTGAGAGACTCTAACCCCAGACCACACTGGTGAGAGACTCTAACCCCAGACCACACTGGTGAGAGACTCTAACCCCAGACCACACTGGTGAGAGACTCTAACCCCAGACCACACTGGTGAGAGACTCTAACCCCAGACCACACTGGTGAGAGACTCTAACCCCAGACCACACTGGTGAGAGACTCTAACCCCAGACCACACTGGTGAGAGACTCTAACCCCAGACCACACTGGTGAGAGACTCTAACCCTAGACCACACCCCTCACAACCTCTTAGTTGATGACTGATTGGTTAATCTTCTCTTCGTATCTATAGACTGGCAGTAAGGTGTTTAACCACATCTCCTACTCTCCACTGTGTCGTCGCCTGGCCTCTGGCAGCACTGACAGACACGTCAGGCTGTGGGACCCTCGCTCTAAAGGTCACAACTAAATCTAACTTCATTTAAATATCTCTGTGCACTTCCCAATGTACATTACAACATCTCTATGTGAGTGTATTTGTATTTATTATGGATCCCCATTACTTCCTGCCAAGGCATCAGCTACTCTTCCTGGGGTTTATTATGGATCCCCATTAGTTCCTGCCAAGGCAGCAGCTACTCTTCCTGGGGTTTATTATGGATCCCCATTAGTTCATGCCAAGGCAGCAGCTACTCTTCCTGGGGTTTATTATGGATCCCCATTAGTTCCTGCCAAGGCAGCAGCTACTCTTCCTGGGGTTTATTATGGATCCCCATTAGTTCATGCCAAGGCAGCAGCTACTCTTCCTGGGGTTTATTATGGATCCCCATTAGTTCCTGTCAAGGCAGCAGCTACTCTTCCTGGGGTTTATTATGGATCCCCATTAGTTCCTGCCAAGGCAACAGCTACTCTTCCTGGGTTTATTATGGATCCCCATTAGTTCCTACCAAGGCAGCAGCTACTCTTCCTGGGGTTTATTATGGATCCCCATTAGTTCCTGCCAAGGCAGCAGCTACTCTTCCTGGGGTTTATTATGGATCCCCATTAGTTCCTGCCAAGGCAGCAGCTACTCTTCCTGGGGTTTATTATGGATCCCCATTAGTTCATGCCAAGGCAGCAGCTACTCTTCCTGGGGTTTATTATGGATCCCATTAGTTCATTAGTTCATGCCAAGGCAGCAGCTACTCTTCCTGGGGTTTATTATGGATCCTCATTAGTTCCTGCAGCAGCTACTCTTCCTGGGGTCCAGAAACATTAAGGCAGTTTATACATTTTAAAATATTACTTGACATTACATTTCAAAACACTTTTCACAATACATTAAGTGTGTTCCCTCAGACCACTACTCTACAATACATTAAGTGTGTTCCCTCAGACCACTACTCTACAATACATTAAGTGTGTTCCCTCAGACCACTACTCTACAATACATTAAGTGTGTTCCCTCAGACCACTACTCTACTACCACATATCTACAATACATTAAGTGTGTTCCCTCAGACCACTACTCTACAATACATTAAGTGTGTTCCCTCAGACCACTACTCTATTACCACATATCTACAATACATTAAGTGTGTTCCCTCAGACCACTACTCTACAATACATTAAGTGTGTTCCCTCAGACCACTACTCTATTACCACATATCTACAATACAGTTGTGGCCAAAAGTTTTGAGAATGACAAATATTAATTTTCACAAAGTTTGCTGCCTCAGTGTCTAGATATTTTTGTCAGATGTTAGAATGGAATACTGAAGTATAATTACAAGCATTTCATAAGTGTCGAAGGCTTTTATTGACAATTACATGAAGTTGATGCAAAGAGTCAATATTTGCAGTGTTGACCCTTCTTTTTCAAGACCTCTGCAATCCGCCCTGGCATGCTGACAATTAACTTCTGGGCCACATCCTGACTGATGGCATGCTGACAATTAACTTCTGGGCCACATCCTGACTGATGGCATACTGTCAATTAACTTCTGGGCCACATCCTGACTGATGGCATGCTGACAATTAACTTCTGGGACACATCCTGACTGATGGCATGCTGACAATTAACTTCTGGGCCACATCCTGACTGATGGCATGCTGTCAATTAACTTCTGGGCCACATCCTGACTGATGGCATGCTGTCAATTAACTTCTGGGCCACATCCTGACTGATGGCATGCTGTCAATTAACTTCTGGGCCACATCCTGACTGATGGCATGCTGCCAATTAACTTCTGGGCCACATCCTGACTGATGGCATGCTGTCAATTAACTTCTGGGCCACATCCTGACTGATGGCATGCTGTCAATTAACTTCTGGGCCACATCCTGACTGATGGCATGCTGTCAATTAATTCTGGGCCACATCCTGACTGATGGCATGCTGTCAATTAACTTCTGGGACACATCCTGACTGATGGCATGCTGTCAATTAACTTCTGGGCCACATCCTGACTGATGGCATACTGTCAATTAACTTCTGGGCCACATCCTGACTGATGGCATGCTGTCAATTAACTTCTGGGCCACATCCTGACTGATGGCAGCCCATTCAATCCCCCCTGGCATGATGTTAATTAACTTCTGGGCCACATCCTGACTGATGGCAGCCCATTCAATTCCCCCTGGCATGCTGTCAATTAACTTCTGGGCCACATCCTGACTGATGGCATGCTGTCAATTAACTTCTGGGCCACATCCTGACTGATGGCATGCTGTCAATTAACTTCTGGGCCACATCCTGACTGATGGCATGCTGTCAATTAACTTCTGGGCCACATCCTGACTGATGGCATGCTGTCAATTAACTTCTGGGACACATCCTGACTGATGGCATGATGTTAATTAACTTCTGGGCCACATCCTGACTGATGGCAGCCCATTCAATCCCCCCTGGCATGATGTTAATTAACTTCTGGGCCACATCCTGACTGATGGCAGCCCATTCAATCCCCCCTGGCATGATGTTAATTAACTTCTGGGCCACATCCTGACTGATGGCAGCCCATTCAATCCCCCCTGGCATGATGTTAATTAACTTCTGGGCCACATCCTGACTGATGGCAGCCCATTCAATCCCCCCTGGCATGATGTTAATTAACTTCTGGGCCACATCCTGACTGATGGCAGCCCATTCAATCCCCCCTGGCATGATGTTAATTAACTTCTGGGCCACATCCTGACTGATGGCAGCCCATTCAATCCCCCCTGGCATGCTGTCAATTAACTTCTGGGCCACATCCTGACTGATGGCAGCCCATTCAATCCCCCCTGGCATGCTGTCAATTAACTTCTGGGCCACATCCTGACTGATGGCAGCCCATTCAATTCCCCCTGGCATGCTGTCAATTAACTTCTGGGCCACATCCTGACTGATGGCATGCTGTCAATTAACTTCTGGGCCACATCCTGACTGATGGCATGCTGTCAATTAACTTCTGGGACACATCCTGACTGATGGCATGATGTTAATTAACTTCTGGGCCACATCCTGACTGATGGCAGCCCATTCAATCCCCCCTGGCATGATGTTAATTAACTTCTGGGCCACATCCTGACTGATGGCAGCCCATTCAATCCCCCCTGGCATGATGTTAATTAACTTCTGGGCCACATCCTGACTGATGGCAGCCCATTCAATCCCCCCTGGCATGATGTTAATTAACTTCTGGGCCACATCCTGACTGATGGCAGCCCATTCAATCCCCCCTGGCATGATGTTAATTAACTTCTGGGCCACATCCTGATTGATGGCAGCCCATTCTTGCATAATCAATGCTTGGAGTTTGTCAGAATTTGTGGGTTTTTGTTTGTCCACCTGATTGACCACAAGGGTTTTGGGGATTCAGTTAATTTGCATGGCAAAGAGGGACTTAGCAATTCATCATACAACACCCATGTGTATGTGTGTAGTGTATGTGTGTAGTGTGCGTGTGTGTAGTGTGTAGTGTGTGTGTGTGTGCGTGTGTTATCGTGTGTGTGTTTCTCTTCACAGTCCCCGCTGTTCCATAAGGTGTGAATTAATCTGTTTGTGTTTGTGTAGACGGGTCGTTGGTGTTGCTGTCTCTTACCTCTCACAGCGGCTGGGTCACAGCGGTGAAGTGGGCTCCTTCCCATGAGCACCAACTGGTGTCTGGTTCCCTCGACAACCTGGTCAAACTCTGGGACACCAGGAGGTCTGTATGCTGTAGGGGTTAGAGGCTGGGGGTGGTAGGGGTTAGAGGCTGGGGGTGGTAGGGGTTAGAGGCTGGGGGTGGTAGGGGTTAGAGGCTGGGGGTGGTAGGGGTTAGAGGCTGGGGGTGGTAGGGGTTAGAGGCTGGGGGTGGTAGGGGTTAGAGGCTGGGGGTGGTAGGGGTTAGAGGCTGGGGGTGGTAGGGGTTAGAGGCTGGGGGTGGTGGGGGTTAGAGGCTGGGGGTGGTGGGGGTTAGAGGCTGGGGGTGGTGGGGGTTAGAGGCTGGGGGGTGGTGGGGGTTAGAGGCTGGGGGTGGTGGGGGCTAGAGGCTGGGGGTGGTGGGGGCTAGAGGCTGGGGGGGTGGTGGGGGTTAGAGGCTGGGGGGTGGTGGGGGTTAGAGGGGGGTGAGGCTGGGGTGGGGGTTAGAGGCTGGGGGTTAGAGGCTGGGGGTGGTGGATCTAGTGTTACAAATCTAGTATGTTTTGTATTCCAGCTGCAAGACCCCTTTGTATGATGTGTCTGCCCATGAAGACAAGGTGCTCTGTGTGGACTGGACTGACAGCAGGGTGAGACACCAGCACACATCTAGCCTGTATTAACCTGGAGAGACAACAGCACACATCTAACCTGTATTAACCTGGAGAGACAACACACATCTAGCCTGTATTAACCTGGAGAGACAACACGCATCTAGCCTGTATTAACCTGGAGAGACAACACACATCTAGCCTGTATTAACCTGGAGAGACAACACACATCTAACCTGTATTAACCTGGAGAGACAACACACATCTAGCCTGTATTAACCTGGAGAGACAACACACATCTAGCCTGTATTAACCTGGAGAGACAACACACATCTAGCCTGTATTAACCTGGAGAGACAACACACATCTAGCCTGTATTAACCTGGAGAGACAACACACATCTAGCCTGTATTAACCTGGAGAGACAACACACATCTAGCCTGTATTAACCTGGAGAGACAACACACATCTAGCCTGTATTAACAACCTGGAGAGACAACACACATCTAGCCTGTATTAACAACCTGGAGAGACAACACACATCTAGCCTGTATTAACAACCTGGAGAGACAACACACATCTAGCCTGTATTAACCTGGAGAGACAACACACATCTAGCCTGTATTAACCTGGAGAGACAACACACATCTAGACTGTATTAACCTGGAGAGACAACAACGCACATCTAGCCTGTATTAACCTGGAGAGACAACAACACACATCTAGCCTGTATTAACCTGGAGAGACAACACACATCTAACCTGTATTAACCTGGAGAGACAACACACATCTAGCCTGTATTAACAACCTGGAGAGACAACACACATCTAGCCTGTATTAACAACCTGGAGAGACAACACACATCTAGCCTGTATTAACAACCTGGAGAGACAACAACACACATCTAGCCTGTATTAACCACCTGGAGAGACAACAACACACATCTAACCTGTATTAACCTGGAGAGACAACAACACACATCTAGCCTGTATTAACCTGGAGAGACAACAACACACATCTAGCCTGTATTAACCTGGAGAGACAACACACATCTAGCCTGTATTAACAACCTGGAGAGACAACACACATCTAGCCTGTATTAACAACCTGGAGAGACAACAACACACATCTAGCCTGTATTAACAACCTGGAGAGACAACAACACATCTAGCCTGTATTAACAACCTGGAGAGACAACACACATCTAGCCTGTATTAACAACCTGGAGAGACAACACACATCTAGCCTGTATTAACAACCTGGAGAGACAACACACATCTAGCCTGTATTAACAACCTGGAGAGACAACAACACACATCTAGCCTGTATTAACAACCTGGAGAGACAACAACACACATCTAGCCTGTATTAACAACCTGGAGAGACAACAACACACATCTAGCCTGTATTAACAACCTGGAGAGACAACAACGTACATCTAGCCTGTATTAACCTGGAGAGACAACAACGTACATCTAGCCTGTATTAACCTGGAGAGACAACACACATCTAGCCTGTATTAACCTGGAGAGACAACAACACACATCTAGCCTGTATTAACCTGGAGAGACAACAGCACACATCTAGCCTGTATTAACCTGGAGAGACAACAACACACATCTAGCCTGTATTAACCTGGAGAGACAACAACGTACATCTAGCCTGTATTAACCTGGAGAGACAACAACACACATCTAGCCTGTATTAACCTGGAGAGACAACAACACACATCTAGCCTGTATTAACCTGGAGAGACAACAACACACATCTAGCCTGTATTAACCTGGAGAGACAACACACATCTAGCCTGTATTAACCTGGAGAGACAACAACACATCTAGCCTGTATTAACCTGGAGAGACAACAACATCTAGCCTGTATTAACCTGGAGAGACAACAACACATCTAGCCTGTATTAACCTGGAGAGACAACAACACACATCTAGCCTGTATTAACCTGGAGAGACAACAACACACATCTAGCCTGTATTAACCTGGAGAGACAACAACGTACATCTAGCCTGTATTAACCTGGAGAGACAACAACGTACATCTAGCCTGTATTAACCTGGAGAGACAACACACATCTAGCCTGTATTAACCTGGAGAGACAACAACACACATCTAGCCTGTATTAACCTGGAGAGACAACAACACACATCTAGCCTGTATTAACCTGGAGAGACAACAACACACATCTAGCCTGTATTAACCTGGAGAGACAACAACACACATCTAGCCTGTATTAACCTGGAGAGACAACAACACACATCTAGCCTGTATTAACCTGGAGAGACAACAACACACATCTAGCCTGTATTAACCTGGAGAGACAACAATCTAGCCTGTATTAACCTGGAGAGACAACAACACACATCTAGCCTGTATTAACCTGGAGAGACAACAACACACATCTAGCCTGTATTAACCTGGAGAGACAACAACGTACATCTAGCCTGTATTAACCTGGAGAGACAACAACACACATCTAGCCTGTATTAACCTGGAGAGACAACAACACACATCTAGCCTGTATTAACCTGGAGAGACAACACACATCTAGCCTGTATTAACCTGGAGAGACAACACACATCTAGCCTGTATTAACCTGGAGAGACAACAACACACATCTAGCCTGTATTAACCTGGAGAGACAACACACATCTGCCTGATTAACCTGGAGAGACAACACACATCTAGCCTGTATTCCGTTCAACGTTTTGTGTTCCCTCTGTCTCTTCCTCTTGCAGTTGATGTTGAGTGGAGGAGCTGACAACAAGCTGTACACATACAGATACACAGCCTGCGAGACAGACGCTGGAGCGTAGACGAGACAGACAGGAGACAGATCCTGGAGCGTGATTCGAGACAGACTGGAGACAGACCCTGGAGCGTAGTCGAGACAGACTGGAGACAGACCCTGGAGCGTAGTCGAGACAGACTGGAGACAGACCCTGGAGCGTAGACGAGACAGACCCTGGAGCGTAGACGAGACAGACCCTGGAGCGTAGACGAGACAGACCCTGGAGCGTAGACGAGACAGACCCTGGAGACGTGGAGCGTAGAGACGGACAGACTGGAGACAGACCCTGGAGCGTAGACGAGACAGACCCTGGAGCGTAGTCGAGACAGACTGGAGACAGACCCTGGAGCGTAGACGAGACAGACCCTGGAGCGTAGACGAGACAGACTGAGACAGACCCTGGAGCGTAGACGAGACAGACCCTGGAGCGTAGACGAGACAGACTGACAGACCCTGGAGCGTAGACGAGACAGACCCTGGAGCGTAGACAGAGACAGACCCTGGAGCGTAGACGAGACAGACCCTGGAGCGTAGACGAGACAGACCCTGGAGCGTAGACGAGACAGACCCTGGAGCGTAGACGAGACAGACCTGGAGCGTAGACGAGACAGACCCTGGAGCGTAGACGAGACAGACCCTGGAGCGTAGACGAGACAGACCCTGGAGCGTAGACGAGACAGACCCTGGAGCGTAGACGAGACAGACCTGGAGCGTAGACGAGACAGACCCTGGAGCGTAGACGAGACAGACCCTGGAGCGTGACGAGACAGACCCTGGAGCGTAGACGAGACAGACGCTGGAGCGTAGACGAGACAGACTGGCGTAGACAGACCCTGGAGCGTAGACGAGACAGACTGGAGACAGACCCTGGAGCGTAGACGAGACAGACTGGAGACAGACCCTGGAGCGTAGACGAGACAGACCCTGGAGCGTAGACCAGACCCTGGAGCGTAGACGAGACAGACTGGAGACAGACCCTGGAGCGTAGACGAGACAGACGCTGGAGCGTAGACGAGACAGACCCTGGAGCGTAGACGAGACAGACGCTGGAGCGTAGACGAGACAGACTGGAGACAGACCCTGGAGCGTAGACGAGACAGACTGGAGACAGACCCTGGAGCGTAGTCGAGACAGACTGGAGACAGACCCTGGAGCGTAGTCGAGACAGACTGGAGACAGACCCTGGAGACGGAGCGTAGAGAGACAGAGACAGACCCTGGAGCGTGGAGCGTAGACGAGACAGACTGGAGCGACAGACCCTGGAGCGTAGACGAGACAGACTGGAGACAGACCCTGGAGCGTAGTCGAGACAGACTGGAGCGTAGACAGACCCTGGAGCGTAGACGAGACAGACCCTGGAGCGTAGACGAGACAGACGCTGGAGCGTAGACGAGACAGACCCTGGAGCGTAGACCCTGGACAGACCCTGGAGCGTAGACTGAGACAGACCCTGGAGCGTAGACGAGACAGACTGGAGACAGACCCTGGAGCGTAGACGAGACAGACTGGAGCAGACCCTGGAGCGTGGAGCGAGACAGACTGGAGACAGACCCTGGAGCGTAGAGACAGACTGGAGACAGACCCTGGAGCGTAGACGAGACAGACCCTGGAGCGTAGACGAGACAGACCCTGGAGCGTAGACGAGACAGACCCTGGAGCGTAGACGAGACAGACCCTGGAGCGTAGACGAGACAGACCCTGGAGCGTAGACGAGACAGACCCTGGAGCGTAGACGAGACAGACCCTGGAGCGTAGACGAGACAGACCCTGGAGCGTAGACGAGACAGACCCTGGAGCGTAGACGAGACAGACCCTGGAGCGTAGACGAGACAGACCCTGGAGCGTAGACGAGACAGACCCTGGAGCGTAGACGAGACAGACCCTGGAGCGTAGACGAGACAGACGCTGGAGCGTAGACGAGACAGACCTGGAGCGTAGACGAGACAGACCCTGGAGCGTAGACAGACTGGAGACAGACCCTGGAGCGTAGACGAGACAGACCCTGGAGCGTAGACGAGACAGACCCTGGAGCGTAGACGAGACAGACCCTGGAGCGTAGACGAGACAGACCCTGGAGCGTAGACGAGACAGACTGGAGACAGACCCTGGAGCGTAGACGAGACAGACCCTGGAGCGTAGTCGAGACAGACTGGAGACAGACCCTGGAGCGTAGACGAGACAGACCCTGGAGCGTAGACGAGACAGACCCTGGAGCGTAGACGAGACAGACCCTGGAGCGTAGACGAGACAGACCCTGGAGCGTAGACGAGACAGACCCTGGAGCGTAGACGAGACAGACCCTGGAGCGTAGACGAGACAGACCTGGAGCGTAGACGAGACAGACCCTGGAGCGTAGACTAGACAGACTGGAGACAGACCCTGGAGCGTAGACGAGACAGACCCTGGGAGCGTAGACGAGACAGACTGGAGACAGACCCTGGAGCGTAGACGAGACAGACCCTGGAGACAGACCCTGGAGCGTAGTCGAGACAGACTGGAGACAGACCCTGGAGCGTAGTCGAGACAGACTGGAGACAGACCCTGGAGCGTAGACGAGACAGACTGGAGACAGACCCTGGAGCGTAGACGAGACAGACGCTGGAGCGTAGACGAGACAGACCCTGGAGCGTAGACGAGACAGACGCTGGAGCGTAGACGAGACAGACTGGAGACAGACCCTGGAGCGTGGAGCGAGACAGACTGAGACAGACCCTGGAGCGTAGACGAGACAGACTGGAGACGCTGGAGCGTAGACGAGACAGACGCTGGAGCGTAGACGACAGACCCTGGAGCGTAGACGAGACAGACTGGAGACAGACAGACCCTGGAGCGTAGACGAGACAGACTGGAGCGTAGACGAGACCCCTGGAGCGTAGTCGAGACAGACTGGACAGACCCTGGAGCGTAGACGAGACCCTGGAGCTGACGACAGACCCTGGAGCGTAGACGAGACAGACCCTGGAGCGTAGACGAGACAGACCCTGGAGCGTAGACGAGACGGACCCTGGAGCGTAGACGAGACGGACCCTGGAGCGTGACGAGACAGACCCTGGAGCGTAGACGAGACAGACCCTGGAGCGTAGACGAGACAGACCCTGGAGCGTAGTCGAGACAGACGAGACAGACCCTGGAGCGTAGACGAGACAGACCCTGGAGCGTAGACGAGACAGACCCTGGAGCGTAGACGAGACAGACCCTGGAGCGTAGACGAGACAGACCCTGGAGCGTAGACGAGACAGACCCTGGAGCGTAGACGAGACAGACCCTGGAGCGTAGACGAGACAGACCCTGGAGCGTAGACGAGACAGACCCTGGAGCGTAGACGAGACAGACCCTGGAGCGTAGACGAGACAGACCCTGGAGCGTAGACGAGACAGACCCTGGAGCGTAGACGAGACAGACTGGAGACAGACCCTGGAGCGTAGACGAGACAGACCCTGGAGCGTAGACGAGACAGACCCTGGAGCGTAGACGAGACAGACCCTGGAGCGTAGACGAGACAGACCCTGGAGCGTAGACGAGACAGACCCTGGAGCGTAGACGAGACAGACCCTGGAGCGTAGACGAGACAGACCCTGGAGCGTAGACGAGACAGACCCTGGAGCGTAGACGAGACAGACCCTGGAGCGTAGACGAGACAGACCCTGGAGCGTAGACGAGACAGACCCTGGAGCGTAGACGAGACAGACCCTGGAGCGTAGACGAGACAGACCCTGGAGCGTAGACGAGACAGACCCTGGAGCGTAGACGAGACGACCTGGAGCGTAGAGACAGACCCTGACAGACCCTGGAGCGTAGACCCTGGAGACAGACCCTGGAGCGTAGACGAGACGGACCCTGGAGACAGACCCTGGAGCGTAGACGAGACAGACATGGCACCTGTGTTTATTTCTCTGATGTATTGCCTGTTGATTAAAGTCTTTCCTGATGTAGATATGTGTATTTATGAACACAGTTGTGTCGATGGAGGCTATTCTTCATGATATAAGATAGCCAAGGTGACATACTGTTTTTGAAGATGCAGCTCGTCTCCATTGTAATACTGTGTATGTATGTAGCCACATCATTTCCAGATTAAACTACTGTGTGGAGAACCATCAGTGGCAGGTGTCTATACTGCCCTCTCTTGGGACAGATTAATAGATCATACTGTGCCATTATAATTCCCACTGTCGTTGTTAATCAGAATGTCTGTCTACATCCATGATATACCAGTTTTTTAAATACAATAACTACCCAGTCATCAGTTTTTCAGATTTAAGATCGTTCTATTTTCCTGCAGCAGCTTTTAATTCGGGTTGTAATTCTTGAAGATGTCTGTTTTGCTTTGTGGTGCCCTGCAAACATAACATATTTCTCCTGCACCTCCTTGAGGTTGGGGTTAGTGTCCTTCGGGACGTTTTAAAATATAATTTCCCTCCAACTGGTTTGACCTGTGATGTTGAGACGTCTCCGCAGCGACAGGACGGAGGGAACAGACACGTTGCATATCCTGTTTCTGTGCGTCAGTTCAGTTGGTGCTGCTAACGTGACCTGGAAACTCACTGCTGGACAACATGACTTCCTGACAGCTTCGTTCAACGGTAAAGACACAACATTGTGATGATGCAAGACGTAATGCGTTTATATATAGGCAACGTATCCGCAGACCAAGTCATCTGGACTAGTTAACTTTACATTGGGTACAACTAGCAGGTTATACTGATGTAGGTTAGGAGCAAATTAGCTGCGCGTCCTGGAAAACGTCGCAAACATTTTTACGAGTTGCAACAGGAACCAGCAACATTTTTCTTCCTGAACACAAAGGTTGAGAAAACAGCAGGTTTGTGGTGAGATAACGGCATTGATCTCGCTTGGGCAGCTACAGGTAGCTGGCTCGACATACATGAACAATAGCAGCTGGCTGCCTCATTATGGTTAACCTGCTGGCGACGACGGGTCGAGCCCTGTTCTTAGTGCAGGAACACCAGGATGCATACAGACCATGAGGACATATACTAGGGGGGTCCAACACATGACACATTATACGAAGACCTTAAAACATACACACCTATTGATTTGAACAGCTTTCTTATTGGAAGAATGGAGAATGTTCTTAATGTACTGCTTGACCTCATGGAAGAGTGGGTTTTTTAAATTAGTGAATTTACATCACATGTCGAGATACATTTATAATACTCAAAAGTTTTATGGTACGTATTGCTTTTTTGTTTTTACACTACTGATAATTTCAAAATAATATTTAAATTCTATCTTTAACAATGTGAAGAGGGTTTTGTTCCCCCCTGTCGACCTCATTTCATGGATAAAAATAAACAAATGAAAGTTACACCGGGGGTCGATATCATTTGGGTCAAAATAAATCATATCCGAGTCTTTAAAATGAACATTAATAGTATTTTATTTATTTAATAAAATCTTCTAACTCGCTCCAAAATCATTAGAACAGTCCCAAAATAAATGTTCGGGAGTCTTTGGGTCACAACCACAAAATACACATTTGTTATCAATAGCAATTTTAAATCTGTGTATAATAAAGGTCTTTACAGGGTAGATTCTATGAATGAGTTGGTATGACACTTCTTTCACCTTATTAGATATACAATATTTACCAGATAACAACTAAACGTTGTTCCAGTTCACTTGTCCGAGGGCTGCATTCCAGTTCACTTGTCCTAGGGCTGCATTCCAGTCCACTTGTCCTAGGGCTGCATTCCAGTCCACTTGTCCTAGGGCTGCATTCCAGTCCACTTGTCTGCATTCCAGTCCACTTGTCCTAGGGCTGCATTCCAGTCCACTTGTCCTAGGGCTGCATTCCAGTCCACTTGTCCTAGGGCTGCATTCCAGTCCACTTGTCCTAGGGCTGCATTCCAGTCCACTTGTCCTAGGGCTGCATTGTCCTAGGGCTGCATTCCAGTCCACTTGTCCTAGGGCTGCGTTCCAGTCCACTTGTCCTAGGGCTGCGTTCCAGTCCACTTGTCCTAGGGCTGCATTCCAGTCCACTTGTCCTAGGGCTGCATTCCAGTCCACTTGTCCTAGGGCTGCATTCCAGTCCACTTGTCCGAGGGCTGCATTCCAGTTCACTTGTCCTAGGGCTGCATTCCAGTTCACTTGTCCTAGGGCTGCATTCCAGTCCACTTGTCCTAGGGCTGCGTTCCAGTCCACTTGTCCTAGGGCTGCGTTCCAGTCCACTTGTCCTAGGGCTGCGTTCCAGTCCACTTGTCCTAGGGCTGCGTTCCAGTCCACTTGTCCTAGGGCTGCGTTCCAGTCCACTTGTCCTAGGGCTGCGTTCCAGTCCACTTGTCCTAGGGCTGCGTTCCCAGTCCAGGGCTTGTCCTTGTCCTAGGGCTGCATTCCAGTCCACTTGTCCTAGGGCTGCCCAGTCCACTTGTCCTAGGGCTGCATTCCAGTTCCTAGGGCTGCATTCCAGTCCACTTGTCCTAGGGCTGCATTCCAGTCCACTTGTCCTAGGGCTGCATTCCAGTCCACTTGTCCTAGGGCTGCATTCCAGTCCACTTGTCCTAGGGCTGCATTCCAGTCCACTTGTCCTAGGGCTGCATTCCAGTCCACTTGTCCTAGGGCTGCATTCCAGTCCACTTGTCCTAGGGCTGCATTCCAGTCCAGTTGTCCTAGGGCTGCATTCCAGTCCACTTGTTCTAGGGCTGCATTTCAGTACATTCTAGCAGAGGGAATAGTAACATCTTGACATGGTTTTCATATATACATGTTATTACATTTATAGTTTATAAAATGTAAATTCCTTCTAGCTCTATTGAGGCTATAAAATCCTCAACAGTTGCACTTGGGAGTATTGTTATGTTCTCCTAACAGAAGAATAGCACCTTTAGGCTCTAACAACTATTTGATACTCCTCAGGAGTGAATGTAACATTGTGTGTTCTCATGAAGTCTGCATAATCATATAGTTATTATTCAATAATTATTATTCGATAATCATATAGTTGTCCATCATTATTCAATAATGGTATAACCCAGATAATGCTGTTGCCAAACCAGTTCTTGAAAAACAAAGACTTGTTTTTGTATTTTATGTCTTTATTCTTCCAGATTGTATGTCTGTGGGGGGAAATTATGTTTGTACATGAGGTTCCAAGTTAGAAGTACTTGTTTATGAAAGTTAGCAAGCTTGATAGTGTTTTTACCCACATCAAAGTTGCATTTGAGTAAGACTTCTAGACCACAAATCGGTTGGAATATTACATTAGGGATTATATTCCAAATGCAATCCTTATTTCTTAAATAGTTTTGTGTCCATTTCATCTGAAATATTATATTAGAGGTTTTAAAATCAAGAGCATTCAACCCTCCCTCACCCTGGGTGCTACATATTTCCGCTTTTCTTAAATAATGAGGTTTATTCCTCCATATGAAGTTAAATAATTTAGTATCAACCATTTGAGTTACTGACAGAGGAACATCCAAGGCAGGGGAGGTATAAACTCATCTGGACCTTCAGATTGATAAAAGTTCACATCCAGATGAAGAAAGATCTCTTAATAACCAGGAGTTAAATCTCTTTCTAGTTTCCTCAACAATAGGAGAGACATTTTAGTTGGCCCTTTCTTTCTGATCTTTGCTAACTTTAATACCAAAATATGTGATCACATCTTTTACAGGGATATTACATACTGAGTTGAAGTCCCGTCTTTTACAGGGATATTACATTCTGAGTTTAAGTCCCATCTTTAACAGGGATATTACATACTGAGTTTAAGTCCCGTCTTTTACAGGGATATTACATACTGAGTTGAAGTCCCGTCTTTTACAGGGATATTACATACTGAGTTTAAGTCCCGTCTTTTACAGGGATATTACATACTGAGTTTAAGTCCCGTCTTTTACAGGGATATTACATACTGAGTTTAAGTCCCATCTTTTCAACTCAAAAAATGTAAATTTCCTAATATTCAGAGATAAACCAGATGCATGTGAGAAGGTAGGCCTGACCACAGACAAAACAATGAGACAGCCAATAGGGAGGAGGTTAAAGGCATGGCAGTGTGTTGCCAGGACAACAAACTCTCAATGTGAGCAAGACAAAGGAGCTGATTGTGGACTACAGGAAAAGGCCCCCATTAATGTGGCTGTAGTGGAGCAGCCCACTCCTGAGGAGTATCAAATAGTTGTTAGAGCTGTCCCTAAAGGTGCTATTCTTCTGACAGAGCTTCAAGTTACTTGGTGTCCACATCACCAACGAACTATCATGGTCCAAACACACCAAGACAGTTGTGAAGAGGGCACGACAACACCTCCACATTGTATATAGCCTCCACATTGACTCTGTACCGGTACCTTCTGTATATAGCCTCCACATTGACTCTGTACTGGTACCTCCTGTATATAGCCTCCACATTAACTCTGTACCGGTACCCCCTGTATATAGACTCCACATTGACTCTGTACCCCCTGTATATAGCCTCCACATTGACTCTGTACCGGTACCTTCTGTATATAGACTCCACATTGACTCTGTACCGTAACACCCTGTATATAGCCTCCACATTGACTCTGTACCGGTACCCCCTGTATATAGCCTCCACATTGACTCTGTACCGGTACCCCCTGTATATAGCCTCCACATTGACTCTGTACCGTAACACCCTGTATATAGCCTCCACATTGACTCTGTACCGTAACCCCTGTATATAGCCTCCACCCCCTGTATATAGCCTCCACATTGACTCTGTACCGGTACCCCCATGTATATAGCCTCCACATTGACTCTGTACCGTAACACCCTGTATATAGCCTCCACATTGACTCTGTACCGGCCTCCACCCCCGGTGTATATAGCCTCCACATTGACTCTGTACCCCTGGTACCTTCTGTATATAGCCTCCACATTGACTCTGTACTGGTACCTCCTGTATATAGCCTCCACATTAACTCTGTATATAGCCTCCACATTGACTCTGTACCCCCTGTATATAGACTCCACATTGACTCTGTACCCCCCTGTATATAGCCTCCACATTGACTCTGTACCCCTGGTACCTTCTGTATATAGACTCCACATTGACTCTGTACCGTAACACCCTGTATATAACCTCCACATTGACTCTGTACCGGTACCCCCTGTATATAGCCTCCACATTGACTCTGTACCGGTACCCCCCCTGTATATAGCCTCCACATTGACTCTGTACCGTAACACCCTGTATATAGCCTCCACATTGACTCTGTACCGGTACCCCCTGTATATAGCCTCCACATTGACTCTGTACCGGCCTACCCCCCTCCTGTATATAGCCTCCACATTGACTCTGTACCGTAACACCCTGTATATAGCCTCCACATTGACTCTGTACCGTAACACCCTGTATATAGCCTCCACATTGACTCTGTACCTCCACATTGACTCTGTACCCCCTGTATATAGCCTCCACATTGACTCTGTACCGGTACCCCCTGTATATAGCCTCCACATTGACTCTGTACCGTAACACCCTGTATATAGCCTCCACATTGACTCTGTACCGTATTGACTCTGTACACCCTGTATATAGCCTCCACATTGACTCTGTACCGGTACCCCCTGTATATAGCCTCCACATTGACTCTGTACCGTAACACCCTGTATATAGCCTCCACATTGACTCTGTACCGTAACACCCTGTATATAGCCTCCACATTGACTCTGTACCAGTACCCCCTGTATATAGCCTCCACATTGACTCTGTACCGTAACACCCTGTATAGAGCCTCCACATTGACTCTGTACCAGTACCCCCTGTATATAGCCTCCACATTGACTCTGTACCATAACACCCTGTATATAGCCTCCACATTGACTCTGTACCGTAACACCCTGTATATAGCCTCCGCATTGACTCTGTACCATAACACCCTGTATATAGACTCCACATTGACTCTGTACCATAACACCCTGTATATAGCCTCCACATTGACTCTGTACCGTAACACCCTGTATATAGCCTCCACATTGACTCTGTACCATAACACCCTGTATATAGCCTCCACATTGATTCTGTACCGTAACACCCTGTATATAGCCTCCACATTGACTCTGTACCATAACACCCTGTATATAGACTCCACATTGACTCTGTACCATAACACCCTGTATATAGCCTCCACATTGACTCTGTACCATAACACCCTGTATATAGCCTCCACATTGACTCTGTACCATAACACCCTGTATATAGACTCCACATTGACGTCTGCCTTTTCATCTGTCTTTGCTGTCAAAAGCATCCCAATGTTGTTTTGTATCTCAAGAAGTGGCATACCCTCTTGGGTGTCGGGTAAGGTAAGGTAACGACCTGAACCGGGGACTGGAAGGGCGCAAGTTGTCAGCATTGTTGTCCGTGCACTTCACATTTCAAAAGAGGACCAAGACCATCTGTCCATCTGATGTCCATTTTTCCCCCTTTGGTTCTGGAAGTTTCCATGTAAGACTAGCTAGTTTTTAAGCTAGCTAGCTGATCTGGCTATCTAGTGTCGTCGCTAACTTAAGAGTTTTAGAGGTTAATAACTTGCAGAAAGTAATCAATTACTTTGGTTAACAAACTAATTCATATTCATACAGGGTTTTATGGCCTTAGAAATGACCAGATGGTCATATATGGGTGAGGAAATCAAATAATTCCTTCAGCAACCAAAAAGCACATCTGCGCTGACCGCCATCTTGTGCCTCGTAATGAACAGTCATTTCACCTGTTTATGTTAATCCCACAGCAGGTAACCTGTCAATAAGCACACTCCCTTTTTGTATTTAGGGTGCATGCCTACTGAAGACGTTTTGCACCACAACCACCTCAACAATGACCTCTCGTATCTTGTCAAGTAGCTTTTATAGGCTTCCTTACAGTTTCAAGTATGGGGATTAAACCATACGCATCTCACATTCACAACGTTCTCAATCTCCACTATTTCAGGCTGCGTGTAACAGAACAACCGGAACAGAACAGAGCTGAAGATTAGATGGACAGGTGTGGAGCAGCTAATCATGACTTAAGTCACTGTCTTTAAAAGTCTTAAATCAATTAAAGAAAATGTATGAGATGTAATCTCGGGGAAACCCTAACCACCCCCTCCAGGTTTGCAGGTGACATACTGAGCGGTGGCCGGGCGTTGCTAGGCGAGGACAGCTCGGTCATGGCCCGCATGCAGAAGAAGTTTTGGAAGACGAAGCAGGTTCTGATCAAGGCCACAGGGAAGAAGGAGGATGAGTACGTGGTGGCTTCTGATGCCGACCTCGACGCCAAGCTGGAGGTAGGACCCTGACCTTTAACCCCTAACTCTAACGTGGTGGCTTCTGATGCGTGGTGGACCTTCCCTGAACTGGTGGCCTCGACGCCAAGCTGGAGGTAGGACCCTGACCTTTAACCCCTAACTCTAACGTGGTGGCTTCTGATGCCGACCTCGACGCCAAGCTGGAGGTAGGACCCTGACCTTTAACCCCTAACTCTAACGTGGTGGCTTCTGATGCCGACCTCGACGCCAAGCTGGAGGTAGGACCCTGACCTTTAACCCCTAACTCTAACGTGGTGGCTTCTGATGCCGACCTCTGGAGGTAGGACCCTGACCTTTAACCCCTAACTCTAACGTGGTGGCTTCTGATGCCGACCTCGACGCCAAGCTGGAGGTAGGACCCTGACCTTTAACCCCTAACTCTAACGTGGTGGCTTCTGATGCCGACCTCGACGCCAAGCTGGAGGTAGGACCCTGACCTTTAACCCCTAACTCTAACGTGGTGTCTTCTGATGCCGACCTCGACGCCAAGCTGGAGGTAGGACCCTGACCTTTAACCCCTAACTCTAACGTGGTGTCTTCTGATGCCGACCTCGACGCCAATTTTATTTGTATTTATTTCACCTTTATTTAACCAGGTAGGCTAGTTGAGAACACCTTTATTTAACCAGGTAGGCTAGTTGAGAACACCTTTATTTATCCAGGTAGGCTAGTTGAGAACACCTTTATTTAACCAGGTAGGCTAGTTGAGAACACCTTTATTTAACCAGGTAGGCTAGTTGAGAACACCTTTATTTATCCAGGTAGGCTAGTTGAGAACACCTTTATTTAACCAGGTAGGCTAGTTGAGAACACCTTTATTTAACCAGGCAGGCAAGTTGAGAACCCTGGTCCTTCTGTAGCTCAGTTGGTAGAGCATGGCGCTTGTAACGCCAGGGTAGTGGGTTCGATTCCCGGGACCACCCATACGTAGAATGTATGCACACATGACTGTAAGTCGCTTTGGATAAAAGCGTCTGCTAAATGGCATATATTATTATTATTATTATTATTAGAACAAGTTCTCATTTACAATTGCGTACAGGTCGCAATGGTGGGTAGTATATGGGGCTTTGGTGACAAAACAGATGGCACTGTGATAGACTGCATCCAGTTTGTTGACTAGGGTATTGGAGGCAATTTTGTAAATGACATCGCCAAAGTCGAGGATTGGTAGGATGGTCAGTTTTACAAGGGTATGTTTGGCAGCATGAGTGAAGGATGCTTTGTTGCGAAATAGGAAGCCAATTCTAGATTTAACTTTGGATTGGAGATGTTTGATATGGGTCTGGAAGGAGAGTTTACAGTCTAACCAGACACCTAAGTATTTGTAGTTGTCCACGTATTCTAAGTCAGAGCCGTCCAGAGTAGTGATGTTGGACAGGCGGGTAGGTGCAGGTAGCGATCGGTTGAAGAGCATGCATTTAGTTTTACTTGTATTTAAGAGCAATTGGAGGCCACGGAAGGAGAGTTGTATGGCATTGAAGCTTGCCTGGAGGGTTGTTAACACAGTGTCCAAAGAAGGGCCGGAAGTATACAGAATGGTGTCGTCTGCGTAGAGGTGGATCAGAGACTCACCAGCAGCAAGAGCGACCTCATTGATGTATACAGAGAAGAGTCGGTCCAAGCTGGAGGTAGAACCCTGACCTTTAACCCCTAACTCTAACCTGGTGGCTTCTGATGCCGACCTCGACGCCAAGCTGGAGGTAGGACCCTGACCTTTAACCCCTAACTCTAAAGTGGTGTCTTCACCCACTGTTACTCAGAGAGAGTGAGAGTCTCATGTGTCCAATTATCTCTCTGTGTTACGAACTGAACCACACGTTCTGTTTCCTGTCCAATTATCTCTCTGTGTTACTAACTGAACCACACGTTCTGTTTCCTGTCCAATTATCTCTCTGTGTTACTAACTGAACCACACGTTCTGTTTCCTGTCCAATTATCTCTCTGTGTTACTAACTGAACCACACGTTCTGTTTCCTGTCCAATTCTCTCTGTGTTACTAACTGAACCACACGTTCTGTTTCCTGTCCAATTCTCTCTGTGTTACTAACTGAACCACACGTTCTGTTTCCTGTCCAATTATCTCTGTGTTACTAACTGAACCACACGTTCTGTTTCCTGTCCAATTATCTCTCTGTGTTACTAACTGATCAGAGTAAGATAGCTCTGCAGTTCTGTCTGTATAGTACATTAGGACCCACTGCTACTGTCTGGCTGGATGGACCCACTGCTTCTGTCTGGCTGCCTGGACCCACTGTTACTGGCTGGCTGGACCCACTGTTACTGTCTGGCTGGCTGGACCCACTGTTACTGTCTGGCTGGCTGGACCCATTGTTACTGTCTGACTGGCTGGACCCACTGTTACTGTCTGGCTGGACCCACTATTACTGGCTGGCTGGACCCACTATTACTGGCTGGCTGGACCCACTGTTACTGTCTGGCTGGCTGGACCCACTGTTACTGTCTGACTGGCTGGACCCAATGTTACTGTCTGGCTCGCTGGACCCACTGTTACTGGCTCGCTGGACCCACTGTTACTGGCTCGCTGGACCCACTGTTACTGGCTGGCTGGACCCACTGTTACTGTCTGGCTGGCTGGACCCACTGTTACTGTCTGGCTGGACCCACTGTTACTGTCTGGCTGGACCAACTATTACTGGCTGGCTGGACCCACTGTTACTGTCTGGCTGGCTGGACCCACTGTTACTGTCTGGCTAGACCCACTGTTACTGTCTGGCTTGCTGGACCCACTGTTACTGGCTGGCTAAACCCACTGTTACTGGCTGGCTAAACCCACTGTTACTGTCTGGCTGGACCCACTGTTACTGTCTGGCTGGACCCACTATTACTGTCTGGCTGGCTGGACCCACTGTTACTGGCTGGCTGGACCCACTGCTACTGTCTGGCTGGATGGACCCACTGTTTCTGTCTGGCTGGCTGGACCCACTGTTACTGTCTGGCTGGACCCACTGTTACTGTCTGGCTGGCTGGACCCAATGTTACTGTCTGGCTGGACCCACTGTTACTGTCTGGCTGGCTGGACCCACTGTTACTGTCTGGCTGGCTGGACCCACTGTTACTGTCTGGCTGGACCCACTGTTACTGTCTGGCTGGACCCACTGTTACTGTCTGGCTGGACCCACTATTACTGTCTGGCTGGCTGGACCCACTGTTACTGGCTGGCTGGACCCACTGCTACTGTCTGGCTGGATGGACCCACTGTTTCTGTCTGGCTGGCTGGACCCACTGTTACTGTCTGGCTGGACCCACTGTTACTGTCTGGCTGGCTGGACCCAATGTTACTGTCTGGCTGGACCCACTGTTACTGTCTGGCTGGCTGGACCCACTGTTACTGTCTGGCTGGCTGGACCCACTGTTACTGTCTGGCTGGACCCACTGTTACTGTCTGTCTGAACCCACTGTTACTGTCTGGCTGGCTGGACCCACTGTTACTGTCTTTCTGAACCCACTGTTACTGTCTGTCTGGCTGGACCCACTGTTACTGTCTGGCTGGACCCACTTTTACGGTCTGGCTGGACCCACTGTTACTGTCTGTCTGGCTGGACCCACTGTTACGGTCTGGCTGGACCCACTGTTACGGTCTGTCTGGACCCACTGTTACTGTCTGGCTGGACCCACTGTTACTGTCTGTCTGAACCCACTGTTACTGTCTGGCTGGCTGGACCCACTGTTACTGTCTGGCTGGACCCACTGTTACGGTCTGGCTGGATCCACTGTTACTGTCTGGCTGGCTGGACCCACTGTTACTGTCTGTCTGGCTGGACCCACTGTTACTGCCTGGCTGGACCCACTATTACTGTCTGGCTGGACCCACTGTTACTGTCTGGCTGAACCCACTATTACTGGCTGGCTGGACCGATTGTTACTGTCTGGCTGGACCCACTGTTACTGTCTGGCTGGCTGGACCCACTGTTACTGTCTGGCTGGACCCACTGTTACTGTCTGGCTGGACCCACTGTTACTGTCTGGCTGGACCAACTATTACTGGCTGGCTGGACCCACTGTTACTGTCTGGCTGGCTGGACCCACTGTTACTGTCTGGCTAGACCCACTGTTACTGTCTGGCTTGCTGGACCCACTGTTACTGTCTGTCTGGCTGGACCCACTGTTACTGGCTGGCTAAACCCACTGTTACTGTCTGGCTGGACCCACTGTTACTGTCTGGCTGGACCCACTGTTACTGTCTTGCTGGCTGGACCCACTGTTACTGTCTGGCTGGACCCACTGTTACTGTCTGTCTGAACCCACTGTTACTGTCTGGCTGGCTGGACCCACTGTTACTGGCTGGCTGGACCCAATGTTACTGTCTTGCTGGCTGGACCCACTGTTACTGGCTGGCTGGACCCACTGCTACTGTCTGGCTGGATGGACCCACTGTTTCTGTCTGGCTGGCTGGACCCACTGTTACTGTCTGGCTGGACCCACTGTTACTGTCTGGCTGGCTGGACCCAATGTTACTGTCTGGCTGGACCCACTGTTACTGTCTGGCTGGCTGGACCCACTGTTACTGTCTGGCTGGCTGGACCCACTGTTACTGTCTGGCTGGACCCACTGTTACTGTCTGTCTGAACCCACTGTTACTGTCTGGCTGGCTGGACCCACTGTTACTGTCTGTCTGAACCCACTGTTACTGTCTGTCTGGCTGGACCCACTGTTACTGTCTGGCTGGACCCACTGTTACGGTCTGGCTGGACCCACTGTTACTGTCTGTCTGGCTGGACCCACTGTTACGGTCTGGCTGGACCCACTGTTACGGTCTGGCTGGCTGGACCCACTGTTACTGTCTGTCTGGCTGGACCCACTGTTACTGTCTGTCTGGACCCACTGTTACTGTCTGTCTGAACCCACTGTTACTGTCTGACTGGCTGGACCCACTGTTACTGTCTGGCTGGACCCACTGTTACTGTCTGGCTGGACCCACTGTTACGGTCTGGCTGGACCCACTGTTACGGTCTGGCTGGACCCACTGTTACTGTCTGGCTGGACCCACTGTTACTGGCTGGCTGGACCCACTGTTACTGTCTGGCTGGACCCACTGTTACTGTCTGGCTGGACCCACTGTTACTGTCTGGCTGGACCCACTGTTACTGTCTGTCTGGCTGGACCCACTGTTACTGTCTGGCTGGCTGGACCCACTGTTACTGTCTGTCTGGCTGGACCCACTGTTACTGCCTGGCTGGACCCACTATTACTGTCTGGCTGGACCCACTGTTACTGTCTGGCTGGACCCACTATTACTGGCTGGCTGGACCCACTGTTACTGTCTGGCTGGACCCACTGTTACTGTCTGGCTGGACCCACTGTTACTGTCTGTCTGGCTGGACCCACTGTTACTGTCTGGCTGGCTGGACCCACTGTTACTGTCTGGCTGTCTGAACCCACTGTTACTGTCTGGCTGGCTGGACCCACTGTTACTGTCTGTCTGGCTGGACCCACTGTTACTGTCTGTCTGGCTGGACCCACTGTTACTGTCTGTCTGGCTGGACCCACTGTTACTGTCTGTCTGGACCCACTGTTACTGTCTGGCTGGCTGGACCCACTGTTACTGTCTGGCTGGCTGGACCCACTGTTACTGTCTGGCTGGCTGGACCCACTGTTACGGTCTGGCTGGACCCACTGTTACTGTCTGGCTGGCTGGACCCACTGTTACTGTCTGGCTGGACCCCCTGTTACTGTCTGGCTGGACCCACTGTTACTGTCTGGCTGGACCCACTGTTACTGTCTGGCTGGACCCACTGTTACTGTCTGTCTGGCTGGACCCACTGTTACTGTCTGTCTGTCTGGACCCACTGTTACTGTCTGGCTTGCTGGACCCACTGTTACTGTCTGTCTGGCTGGACCCACTGTTACTGTCTGGCTGGCTGGACCCACTGTTACTGTCTGGCTGGCTGGACCCACTGTTACTGTCTGGCTGGACCCACTGTTACTATCTGGCTGGACCTACTATTACTGGCTGGCTGGACCCACTGTTACTGTCTGGCTGGACCCACTGTTAATGTCTGGCTGGACCCACTGTTACTGTCTGGCTGGACCCACTGTTACTGTCTGTCTGGCTGGACCCACTGTTACTGTCTGTCTGGCTGGACCCACTGTTACTGTCTGGCTTGCTGGACCCACTGTTACTGTCTGGCTTGCTGGACCCACTGTTACTGTCTGTCTGGCTGGACCCACTGTTACTGTCTGACTGGCTGGACCCACTGTTACTGTCTGGCTGGCTGGACCCACTGTTACTGTCTGGCTGGCTGGACCCACTGTTACTGTCTGGCTGGCTGGACCCACTGTTACTGTCTGGCTGGCTGGACCCACTGTTACTGTCTGGCTGGCTGGACCCACTGTTACTGTCTGGCTGGCTGGACCCACTGTTACTGTCTGGCTGGACCCACTGTTACTGTCTGGCTGGACCCACTGTTACTGTCTGTCTGGACCCACTGTTACTGTCTGGCTGGACCCACTGTTACTGTCTGGCTGGACCCACTGTTACTGTCTGGCTGGACCCACTGTTACTGTCTGGCTGGACCCACTGTTACTGTCTGGCTGGACCCACTGTTACTGTCTGGCTGGACCCACTGTTACTGTCTGTCTGGCTGGACCCACTGTTACTGTCTGTCTGGCTGGACCCACTGTTACTGTCTGTCTGGCTGGACCCACTGTTACTGTCTGGCTGGACCCACTGTTACTGTCTGGCTGGACCCACTGTTACTGTCTGGCTGGACCCACTGTTACTGTCTGGCTGGCTGGACCCACTGTTACTGGCTGGCTGGACCCACTGTTACTGTCTGGCTGGATGGACCCACTGTTACTATCTGGCTGGACCTACTATTACTGGCTGGCTGGACCCACTGTTACTGTCTGGCTGGACCCACTGTTAATGTCTGGCTGGACCCACTGTTACTGTCTGGCTGGACCCACTGTTACTGTCTGTCTGGCTGGACCCACTGTTACTGTCTGTCTGGCTGGACCCACTGTTACTGTCTGGCTTGCTGGACCCACTGTTACTGTCTGGCTTGCTGGACCCACTGTTACTGTCTGTCTGGCTGGACCCACTGTTACTGTCTGACTGGCTGGACCCACTGTTACTGTCTGGCTGGCTGGACCCACTGTTACTGTCTGGCTGGCTGGACCCACTGTTACTGTCTGGCTGGCTGGACCCACTGTTACTGTCTGGCTGGCTGGACCCACTGTTACTGTCTGGCTGGCTGGACCCACTGTTACTGTCTGGCTGGCTGGACCCACTGTTACTGTCTGGCTGGACCCACTGTTACTGTCTGGCTGGACCCACTGTTACTGTCTGTCTGGACCCACTGTTACTGTCTGGCTGGACCCACTGTTACTGTCTGGCTGGACCCACTGTTACTGTCTGGCTGGACCCACTGTTACTGTCTGGCTGGACCCACTGTTACTGTCTGGCTGGACCCACTGTTACTGTCTGTCTGGCTGGACCCACTGTTACTGTCTGTCTGGCTGGACCCACTGTTACTGTCTGGCTGGACCCACTGTTACTGTCTGGCTGGACCCACTGTTACTGTCTGGCTGGACCCACTGTTACTGTCTGGCTGGACCCACTGTTACTGTCTGGCTGGCTGGACCCACTGTTACTGGCTGGCTGGACCCACTGTTACTGTCTGGCTGGACCCACTGTTACTGTCTGGCTGGACCCACTGTTACTGTCTGGCTGGACCCACTGTTACTGTCTGGATTGTATAGTGTATGTACTGTCTGTCTGTCTGTCTGTCTGTCTCTAGTTGTTCCACTCGGTACAGACCACCTCCACTGTTACTGTCTGTCTGTCTGTCTCTAGTTGTTCCACTCGGTACAGACCACCTCCACTGTTACTGTCTGTCTGTCTGTCTCTAGTTGTTCCACTCGGTACAGACCACCTCCACTGTTACTGTCTGTCTGTCTGTCTCTAGTTGTTCCACTCTGTACAGACCACCTCCACTGTTACTGTCTGTCTGTCTGTCTCTAGTTGTTCCACTCTGTACAGACCACCTCCACTGTTACTGTCTGTCTGTCTGTCTCTAGTTGTTCCACTCGGTACAGACCACCTCCACTGTTACTGTCTGTCTGTCTGTCTGTCTGTCTGTCTGTCTGTCTGTCTGTCTGTCTGTCTGTCTGTCTGTCTGTCTGTCTGTCTGTCTGTCTGTCTGTCTGTCTGTCTCTAGTTGTTCCACTCGGTACAGACCACCTCCACTGTTACTGTCTGTCTGTCTGTCTCTAGTTGTTCCACTCGGTACAGACCACCTCCACTGTTACTGTCTGTCTGTCTGTCTCTAGTTGTTCCACTCGGTACAGACCACCTCCACTGTTACTGTCTGTCTGTCTGTCTCTAGTTGTTCCACTCGGTACAGACCACCTCCACTGTTACTGTCTGTCTGTCTGTCTGTCTCTAGTTGTTCCACTCGGTACAGACCACCTCCACTGTTACTGTCTGTCTGTCTGTCTGTCTGTCTCTAGTTGTTCCACTCGGTACAGACCACCTCCACTGTTACTGTCTGTCTGTCTGTCTGTCTGTCTGTCTGTCTGTCTGTCTGTCTGTCTGTCTGTCTGTCTGTCTGTCTGTCTCTAGTTGTTCCACTCGGTACAGACCACCTCCACTGTTACTGTCTGTCTGTCTGTCTCTAGTTGTTCCACTCGGTACAGACCACCTCCACTGTTACTGTCTGTCTGTCTGTCTGTCTGTCTGTCTGTCTGTCTGTCTGTCTGTCTGTCTGTCTGTCTGTCTGTCTGTCTGTCTGTCTGTCTGTCTGTCTGTCTGTCTGTCTGTCTGTCTGTCTCTAGTTGTTCCACTCGGTACAGACCACCTCCACTGTTACTGTCTGTCTGTCTGTCTGTCTGTCTGTCTGTCTGTCTGTCTGTCTGTCTGTCTGTCTGTCTGTCTGTCTGTCTGTCTGTCTCTAGTTGTTCCACTCGGTACAGACCACCTCCACTGTTACTGTCTGTCTGTCTGTCTCTAGTTGTTCCACTCGGACCACCTCCACAGACCACCTCCACTGTCTGTCTGTCTGTCTGTCTGTCTGTCTGTCTGTCTGTCTCTAGTTGTTCCACTCGGTACAGACCACCTCCACTGTTACTGTCTGTCTGTCTGTCTGTCTCTAGTTGTTCCACTCGGTACAGACCACCTCCACTGTTACTGTCTGTCTGTCTGTCTCTAGTTGTTCCACTCGGTACAGACCACCTCCACTGTTACTGTCTGTCTGTCTGTCTGTCTGTCTGTCTGTCTGTCTCTAGTTGTTCCACTCGGTACAGACCACCTCCACTGTTACTGTCTGTCTGTCTGTCTGTCTGTCTGTCTGTCTGTCTGTCTGTCTGTCTGTCTGTCTGTCTGTCTGTCTGTCTCTAGTTGTTCCACTCGGTACAGACCACCTCCACTGTTACTGTCTGTCTGTCTGTCTGTCTGTCTGTCTGTCTGTCTGTCTGTCTGTCTGTCTGTCTGTCTGTCTGTCTGTCTGTCTGTCTGTCTCTAGTTGTTCCACTCGGTACAGACCACCTCCACTGTTACTGTCTGTCTGTCTGTCTGTCTGTCTCTAGTTGTTCCACTCGGTACAGACCACCTCCACTGTTACTGTCTGTCTGTCTGTCTCTAGTTGTTCCACTCGGTACAGACCACCTCCACTGTTACTGTCTGTCTGTCTGTCTGTCTCTAGTTGTTCCACTCGGTACAGACCACCTCCACTGTTACTGTCTGTCTGTCTGTCTGTCTGTCTGTCTCTAGTTGTTCCACTCGGTACAGACCACCTCCACTGTTTCTGTCTGTCTGTCTGTCTGTCTGTCTGTCTGTCTGTCTGTCTGTCTGTCTGTCTGTCTGTCTGTCTGTCTGTCTCTAGTTGTTCCACTCGTCAGACCACCTCCACTGTTACTGTCTGTCTGTCTGTCTCTAGTTGTTCCACTCGGTACAGACCACCTCCACTGTTACTGTCTGTCTGTCTGTCTGTCTGTCTGTCTGTCTGTCTGTCTGTCTGTCTGTCTGTCTGTCTGTCTGTCTCTAGTTGTTCCACTCGGTACAGACCACCTCCACTGTCTGTCTGTCTGTCGTCTCTAGTTGTTCCACTCGGTACAGACCACCTCCACTGTTACTGTCTGTCTGTCTGTCTGTCTGTTGTTCCACTGGTACAGACCACCTCCACTGTTACTGTCTGTCTGTCTGTCTCTAGTCTGTCTGTCTGTTACTGTCTGTCTGTCTGTCTGTCTCTAGTTGTTCCACTCTGTCTCTAGTTGTTCAGACCACCTCCACTGTTACTGTCTGTCTGTCTGTCTGTCTCTAGTTGTTCCACTCGGTACAGACCACCTCCACTGTTACTGTCTGTCTGTCTGTCTCTAGTTGTTCCACTCGGTACAGACCACCTCCACTGTTACTGTCTGTCTGTCTGTCTGTCTCTAGTTGTTCCACTCGGTACAGACCACCTCCACTGTTACTGTCTGTCTGAACCCACTGTTACTGTCTGGCTGGCTGGACCCACTGTTACTGGCTGGCTGGACCCAATGTTACTGTCTTGCTGGCTGGACCCACTGTTA
Organism: Oncorhynchus gorbuscha; assembly: GCF_021184085.1. NCBI lineage: Eukaryota > Metazoa > Chordata > Actinopteri > Salmoniformes > Salmonidae > Oncorhynchus > Oncorhynchus gorbuscha. Next base: position 134,729 of record NW_025745935.1, on the reverse strand, counting down.
CTGGCTGGCTGGACCCTGTTGTCTGTCTGACTGCTACTGTCTGGCTGGATGGACCCACTGTTTCTGTCTGGCTGGCTGGACCCACTGTTACTGTCTGGCTGGACCCACTGTTACTGTCTGGCTGGCTGGACCCAATGTTACTGTCTGGCTGGACCCACTGTTACTGTCTGGCTGGCTGGACCCACTGTTACTGTCTGGCTGGCTGGACCCACTGTTACTGTCTGGCTGGACCCACTGTTACTGTCTGTCTGAACCCACTGTTACTGTCTGGCTGGCTGGACCCACTGTTACTGTCTGTCTGAACCCACTGTTACTGTCTGTCTGGCTGGACCCACTGTTACTGTCTGGCTGGACCCACTGTTACTGTCTGGCTGGACCCACTGTTACTGTCTGTCTGGCTGGACCCACTGTTACGGTCTGGCTGGACCCACTGTTACTGTCTGGCTGGCTGGACCCACTGTTACTGTCTGTCTGGCTGGACCCACTGTTACTGTCTGTCTGGACCCACTGTTACTGTCTGTCTGAACCCACTGTTACTGTCTGACTGGCTGGACCCACTGTTACTGTCTGGCTGGACCCACTGTTACTGTCTGGCTGGACCCACTGTTACGGTCTGGCTGGACCCACTGTTACTCTGGCTGGACCCACTGTTACTGTCTGGCTGGACCCACTGTTACTGGCTGGCTGGACCCACTGTTACTGTCTGGCTGGACCCACTGTTACTGTCTGGCTGGACCCACTGTTACTGTCTGGCTGGACCCACTGTTACTGTCTGTCTGGCTGGACCCACTGTTACTGTCTGGCTGGCTGGACCCACTGTTACTGTCTGTCTGGCTGGACCCACTGTTACTGCCTGGCTGGACCCACTATTACTGTCTGGCTGGACCCACTGTTACTGTCTGGCTGGACCCACTATTACTGGCTGGCTGGACCCACTGTTACTGTCTGGCTGGACCCACTGTTACTGTCTGGCTGGACCCACTGTTACTGTCTGTCTGGCTGGACCCACTGTTACTGTCTGTCTGGCTGGACCCACTGTTACTGTCTGGCTGGACCCACTGTTACTGTCTGGCTGGACCCACTGTTACTGTCTGTCTGGCTGGACCCACTGTTACTGTCTGGCTGGCTGGACCCACTGTTACTGTCTGTCTGGCTGGACCCACTGTTACTGCCTGGCTGGACCCACTGTTACTGTCTGGCTGGACTGTCTGGCTGGACCCACTATTACTGGCTGGCTGGACCCACTGTTACTGTCTGGCTGGACCCACTGTTACTGTCTGGCTGGACCCACTGTTACTGTCTGTCTGGCTGGACCCACTGTTACTGTCTGTCTGGCTGGACCCACTGTTACTGTCTGTCTGAACCCACTGTTACTGTCTGGCTGGCTGGACCCACTGTTACTGTCTGTCTGGCTGGACCCACTGTTACTGTCTGTCTGGCTGGACCCACTGTTACTGTCTGTCTGGACCCACTGTTACTGTCTGGCTGGCTGGACCCACTGTTACTGTCTGGCTGGCTGGACCCACTGTTACTGTCTGGCTGGCTGGACCCACTGTTACGGTCTGGCTGGACCCACTGTTACTGTCTGGCTGGCTGGACCCACTGTTACTGTCTGGCTGGACCCCCTGTTACTGTCTGGCTGGACCCACTGTTACTGTCTGGCTGGACCCACTGTTACTGTCTGGCTGGACCCACTGTTACTGTCTGTCTGGCTGGACCCACTGTTACTGTCTGTCTGGCTGGACCCACTGTTACTGTCTGGCTTGCTGGACCCACTGTTACTGTCTGTCTGGCTGGACCCACTGTTACTGTCTGGCTGGCTGGACCCACTGTTACTGTCTGGCTGGCTGGACCCACTGTTACTGTCTGGCTGGCTGGACCCACTGTTACTATCTGGCTGGACCTACTATTACTGTCTGGCTGGACCCACTGTTACTATCTGGCTGGACCTACTATTACTGGCTGGCTGGACCCACTGTTACTGTCTGGCTGGACCCACTGTTAATGTCTGGCTGGACCCACTGTTACTGTCTGTCTGGCTGGACCCACTGTTACTGTCTGTCTGGCTGGACCCACTGTTACTGTCTGTCTGGCTGGACCCACTGTTACTGTCTGGCTTGCTGGACCCACTGTTACTGTCTGGCTTGCTGGACCCACTGTTACTGTCTGTCTGGCTGGACCCACTGTTACTGTCTGACTGGCTGGACCCACTGTTACTGTCTGGCTGGCTGGACCCACTGTTACTGTCTGGCTGGCTGGACCCACTGTTACTGTCTGGCTGGCTGGACCCACTGTTACTGTCTGGCTGGCTGGACCCACTGTTACTGTCTGGCTGGCTGGACCCACTGTTACTGTCTGGCTGGCTGGACCCACTGTTACTGTCTGGCTGGACCCACTGTTACTGTCTGGCTGGACCCACTGTTACTGTCTGTCTGGACCCACTGTTACTGTCTGGCTGGACCCACTGTTACTGTCTGGCTGGACCCACTGTTACTGTCTGGCTGGACCCACTGTTACTGTCTGGCTGGACCCACTGTTACTGTCTGGCTGGACCCACTGTTACTGTCTGTCTGGCTGGACCCACTGTTACTGTCTGTCTGGCTGGACCCACTGTTACTGTCTGTCTGGCTGGACCCACTGTTACTGTCTGGCTGGACCCACTGTTACTGTCTGGCTGGACCCACTGTTACTGTCTGGCTGGACCCACTGTTACTGTCTGGCTGGACCCACTGTTACTGTCTGGCTGGCTGGACCCACTGTTACTGTCTGGCTGGACCCACTGTTACTGTCTGGCTGGACCCACTGTTACTGTCTGGCTGGACCCACTGTTACTGTCTGGATTGTATAGTGTATGTACTGTCTGTCTGTCTGTCTGTCTCTAGTTGTTCCACTCGGTACAGACCACCTCCACTGTTACTGTCTGTCTGTCTGTCTCTAGTTGTTCCACTCGGTACAGACCACCTCCACTGTTACTGTCTGTCTGTCTGTCTCTAGTTGTTCCACTCGGTACAGACCACCTCCACTGTTACTGTCTGTCTGTCTGTCTCTAGTTGTTCCACTCGGTACAGACCACCTCCACTGTTACTGTCTGTCTGTCTGTCTGTCTGTCTGTCTGTTCCACCACTCTGTACAGACCACCTCCACTGTTACTGTCTGTCTGTCTGTCTCTAGTTGTTCCACTCGGTACAGACCACCTCCACTGTTACTGTCTGTCTGTCTGTCTCTAGTTGTTCCACTGTCTCTAGTTGTTCCACTCGGTACAGACCACCTCCACTGTCTGTCTGTCTGTCTGTCTCTAGTTGTTCCAGAGACCACCTCCACTGTTACTGTCTGTCTGTCTGTCTCTAGTTGTTCCAGTTGTTCCACTCGGTACAGACCACCTCCACTGTTACTGTCTGTCTGTCTGTCTCTAGTTGTTCCACTCGGTACAGACCACCTCCACTGTTACTGTCTGTCTGTCTGTCTCTAGTTGTTCCACTCGGTACAGACCACCTCCACTGTTACTGTCTGTCTGTCTGTCTGTCTGTCTGTTGTTCCTGTCTGTCTGTCTGTCTGTCTGTCTGTCTGTCTGTCTGTCTGTCTGTCTCTAGTTGTTCCACTCGGTACAGACCACCTCCACTGTTACTGTCTGTCTGTCTGTCTGTCTGTCTGTCTGTCTGTCTGTCTGTCTGTCTGTCTGTCTGTCTGTCTGTCTGTCTGTCTCTAGTTGTTCCACTCGGTTACTGTCTGTCTGTCTGTCTGTCTGTCTGTCTGTCTGTCCACCTGTCTGTCTCTGTCTGTCTGTCTGTCTGTCTGTCTGTCTGTAGTTGTTCCACTACAGACCACCTCCACTGTTACTGTCTGTCTGTCTGTCTCTAGTTGTTCCACTCGGTACAGACCACCTCCACTGTTACTGTCTGTCTGTCTGTCTGTCTGTCTGTCTGTCTGTCTGTCTGTCTGTCTGTCTGTCTGTCTGTCTGTCTGTCTGTCTGTCTGTCTCTGTTGTTCCACTCGGTACAGACCACCTCCACTGTTACTGTCTGTCTGTCTGTCTGTCTGTCTGTCTGTCTGTCTGTCTGTCTGTCTGTCTGTCTGTCTGTCTGTCTGTCTGTCTGTCTGTCTGTCTGTCTTGTTCCACTCGGTACAGACCACCTCCACTGTTACTGTCTGTCTGTCTGTCTGTCTGTCTGTCTGTCTGTCTGTCTGTCTGTCTGTCTGTCTGTCTGTCTGTCTGTCTGTCTGTCTGTCTGTCTGTCTGTCTGTCTGTCTGACCACTGTCTGTCTGTCTGTCTGTCTGTCTGTCTGTCTGTCTGTCTGTCTGTTGTTCCACTCGGTACAGACCACCTCCACTGTTACTGTCTGTCTGTCTGTCTCTAGTTGTTCCACTCGGTACAGACCACCTCACCTCCTCCACTGTTACTGTCTGTCTGTCTGTCTCTAGTTGTTCCACTCGGTACAGACCACCTCCACTGTTACTGTCTGTCTGTCTGTCTGTCTCTAGTTGTTCCACTCGGTACAGACCACCTCCACTGTTACTGTCTGTCTGTCTGTCTGTCTGTCTCTAGTTGTTCCACTCGTTACAGACCACCTCCACTGTTACTGTCTGTCTGTCTGTCTCTAGTTGTTCCACTCGGTACAGACCACCTCCACTGTTACTGTCTGTCTGTCTGTCTGTCTGTCTGTCTGTCTGTCTGTCTGTCTGTCTGTCTGTCTGTCTCTAGTTGTTCCACTCGGTACAGACCACCTCCACTGTTACTGTCTGTCTGTCTGTCTCTAGTTGTTCCACTCGGTACAGACCACCTCCACTGTTACTGTCTGTCTGTCTGTCTCTAGTTGTTCCACTCGGTACAGACCACCTCCACTGTTACTGTCTGTCTGTCTGTCTCTAGTTGTTCCACTCGGTACAGACCACCTCCACTGTTACTGTCTGTCTGTCTGTCTGTCTGTCTCTAGTTGTTCCACTCGGTACAGACCACCTCCACTGTTACTGTCTGTCTGTCTGTCTGTCTGTCTGTCTGTCTGTCTGTCTGTCTGTCTGTCTGTCTGTCTGTCTGTCTCTAGTTGTTCCACTCGGTACAGACCACCTCCACTGTTACTGTCTGTCTGTCTGTCTGTCTGTCTGTCTGTCTGTCTGTCTGTCTGTCTGTCTGTCTGTCTGTCTGTCTGTCTGTCTGTCTGTCTGTCTGTCTCTAGTTGTTCCACTCGGTACAGACCACCTCCACTGTTACTGTCTGTCTGTCTGTCTCTAGTTGTTCCACTCGGTACAGACCACCTCCACTGTTACTGTCTGTCTGTCTGTCTGTCTCTAGTTGTTCCACTCGGTACAGACCACCTCCACTGTTACTGTCTGTCTGTCTGTCTGTCTGTCTGTCTGTCTGTCTGTCTGTCTGTCTGTCTGTCTGTCTGTCTGTCTGTCTGTCTGTCTGTCTGTCTGTCTGTAGTTGTTCCACTCCACTGTACAGACCACCTCCACTGTTACTGTCTGTCTGTCTGTCTGTCTGTCTGTCTGTCTGTCTGTCTGTCTGTCTGTCTGTCTGTCTGTCTGTCTGTCTGTCTGTCTGTCTGTCTGTCTGTCTGTCTGTCTGTCTGTCTGTCTGTCTCTAGTTGTTCCACTCGGTACAGACCACCTCCACTGTTACTGTCTGTCTGTCTGTCTCTAGTTGTTCCACTCGGTACAGACCACCTCCACTGTTACTGTCTGTCTGTCTGTCTGTCTCTAGTTGTTCCACTCGGTACAGACCACCTCCACTGTTACTGTCTGTCTGTCTGTCTGTCTGTCTGTCTGTCTCTAGTTGTTCCACTCGGTACAGACCACCTCCACTGTTACTGTCTGTCTGTCTGTCTGTCTGTCTGTCTGTCTGTCTGTCTGTCTGTCTGTCTGTCTGTCTGTCTGTCTGTCTGTCTGTCTGTCTCTAGTTGTTCCACTCGGTACAGACCACCTCCACTGTTACTGTCTGTCTGTCTGTCTCTAGTTGTTCCACTCGGTACAGACCACCTCCACTGTTACTGTCTGTCTGTCTGTCTGTCTGTCTGTCTGTCTGTCTGTCTGTCTGTCTGTCTGTCTGTCTGTCTGTCTGTCTGTCTGTCTGTCTGTCTGTCTGTCTGTCTCTAGTTGTTCCACTCGGTACAGACCACCTCCACTGTTACTGTCTGTCTGACTGTCTCTAGTTGTTCCACTCGTCTCTAGTACAGACCACCTCCACTGTTACTGTCTGTCTGTCTGTTGTTCCACTCGTCAGACCACCTCCACTGTTACTGTCTGTCTGTCTGTCTGTCAGACTGTCTGTCTGTCTGTCTGTCTGTCTGTCTGTCTGTCTGTCTGTCTGTCTGTCTGTCTCTAGTTGTTCCACTCGGTACAGACCACCTCCACTGTTACTGTCTGTCTGTCTGTCTGTCTCTAGTTGTTCCACTCGGTACAGACCACCTCCACTGTTACTGTCTGTCTGTCTCTAGTTGTTCCACTCGGTACAGACCACCTCCACTGTTACTGTCTGTCTGTCTGTCTGTCTGTCTCTAGTTGTTCCACTCGGTACAGACCACCTCCACTGTTACTGTCTGTCTGTCTCTAGTTGTTCCACTCGGTACAGACCACCTCCACTGTTACTGTCTGTCTGTCTGTCTGTCTGTCTCTAGTTGTTCCACTCGGTACAGACCACCTCCACTGTTACTGTCTGTCTGTCTGTCTGTCTGTCTGTCTGTCTGTCTGTCTGTCTGTCTGTCTGTCTGTCTGTCTGTCTGTCTCTAGTTGTTCCACTCGGTACAGACCACCTCCACTGTTACTGTCTGTCTGACTGTCTCTAGTTGTTCCACTCGTACAGACCACCTCCACTGTTACTGTCTGTCTGTCTCTAGTTGTTCCACTCGGTACAGACCACCTCCACTGTTACTGTCTGTCTGTCTGTCTCTAGTTGTTCCACAGACCACCTCGGTCTGTCTGTCTGTCTCTACAGACCACCTCCACTGTTACTGTCTGTCTGTCTGTCTGTCTGTCTGTCTGTCTGTCTGTCTGTCTGTCTGTCTGTCTGTCTGTCTGTCTGTCTGTCTGTCTGTCTGTCTGTCTGTCTGTCTCTAGTTGTTCCACAGACCACCTCCACTGTTACTGACCACCTCCACTGTTACTGTCTGTCTGTCTGTCTGTCTCTGTCTGTCTGTCTCTAGTTGTTCCACTGGTACAGACCACCTCCACTGTTACTGTCTGTCTGTCTCTAGTTGTTCCACTCGGTACAGACCACCTCCACTGTTACTGTCTGTCTGTCTGTCTGTCTGTCTGTCTGTCTCTAGTTGTTCCACTCGGTACAGACCACCTCCACTGTTACTGTCTGTCTGTCTCTAGTTGTTCCACTCGGTACAGACCACCTCCACTGTTACTGTCTGTCTGTCTGTCTGTCTGTCTGTCTCTAGTTGTTCCACTCGGTACAGACCACCTCCACTGTTACTGTCTGTCTGTCTGTCTGTCTGTCTGTCTGTCTGTCTGTCTGTCTGTCTGTCTGTCTGTCTGTCTGTCTGTCTGTCTGTCTGTCTGTCTGTCTGTCTGTCTGTCTGTCTGTCTGTCTGTCTGTCTGTCTGTCTGTCTGTCTGTCTGTCTGTCTCTAGTTGTTCCACTCGGTACAGACCACCTCCACTGTTACTGTCTGTCTGTCTGTCTCTAGTTGTTCCACTCGGTACAGACCACCTCCACTGTTACTGTCTGTCTGTCTGTCTGTCTCTAGTTGTTCCACTCGGTACAGACCACCTCCACTGAGCTGTTGAAGGTGATTGAGAAATACCAGCGGAGGATCACACGTGAGTTACCCCTGTTACTACGGTTACCACTTTATTAAAGACAGACCAGGAAATAGACAGGATAATACTGTTCTATTCACAGAGAACCCCACTCTCCCTCCCTGTGTGTTCCAGACCTGTCTCAGGAGGGTTAGGTTATGTTGAGGTTGGGTTAGGTTATGTTGAGGTTATGACATTCCTGTGTTCCAGACCTGTCTCAGGAGGGTTAAGTTATGGTGAGGTTGGTTTAAGTTATCTTGAAGTTATGACATTCCTGTGTTCCTGACCTGTCTCAGGAGGGTTAAGTTATGTTGAGGTTGGTTTAAGTTATGTTGAAGTTATGACATTCCTGTGTTCCTGACCTGTCTCAGGAGGGTTAGGTTATGTTGAGGTTGGGTTATGTTGAGGTTATGACTTTCCTGTGTTCCAGACCTGTCTCAGGAGGGTTAGGTTATGACATTCCTGTGTTCCTGACCTGTCTCAGGAGGGTTAGGTTATGGTGAGGTTGGGTTAGGTGTTCCTGACCTGTCTCAGGAGGGTTAGGTTATGACATTCCTGTGTTCCAGACCTGTCTCAGGAGGGTTAGGTTATGACATTCCTGTGTTCCTGACCTGTCTCAGGAGGGTTAGGTTATGTTGAGGTTGGGTTAGGTTATGTTGAGGTTATGACATTCCTGTGTTCCAGACCTGTCTCAGGAGGGTTAGGTTATGACATTCCTGTGTTCCAGACCTGTCTCAGGAGGGTTAGGTTATGACATTCCTGTGTTCCAGACCTGTCTCAGGAGGGTTAGGTTATGACATTCCTGTGTTCCAGACCTGTCTCAGGAGGGTTAGGTTATGATATTACTGGGTCCAGACCTGTCTCATGAGGGTTAGGTTATGTTGAAGTTATGACATTCCTGTGTTCCAGACCTGTCTCAGGAGGGTTAGGTTATGTTGAGGTTGGGTTAGGTTATGTTGAGGTTATGACATTCCTGTGTTCCAGACCTGTCTCAGGAGGGTTAGGTTATGACATTCCTGTGTTCCTGACCTGTCTCAGGAGGGTTAGGTTATGTTGAGGTTGGGTTAGGTTATGTTGAGGTTATGACATTCCTGTGTTCCAGACCTGTCTCAGGAGGGTTAGGTTATGACATTCCTGTGTTCCTGACCTGTCTCAGGAGGGTTAGGTTATGACATTCCTGTGTTCCAGACCTGTCTCATGAGGGTTAGGTTATGTTGAGGTTGGGTTAGGTTATGTTGAGGTTATGACATTCCTGTGTTCCAGACCTGTCTCAGGAGGAGAATGAGTTGGGGATGTTTCTGAGGTTCCAGGCAGAACACGACCGCACCAAGGCTGGCAACATGATGGACGCAACTAGCAAGGCCCTGTGTGCCTCGGCCAAGCAGAGGTCAGAACCATCATAACCCCTAACCCAGCAAGGCCCTGTGTTGCCTGCCCCAGAGTTAATACCGGATCTGCAATGTTAATATATCAGGCTGGTCCTGTGCCCTCCCCCAGAGTTAATACTGGATCTGCTATGTTAATATATCAGGCTGGTCCTGTGCCCTCCCCCAGAGTTAATACTGGATCTGCTATGTTAATGTTTATGTGTCAGGCTGGTCCTGTGCCCACCCCCAGAGTTAATACTGGATCTGCTATGTTAATATATCAGGCTGGTCCTGTGCCCTCCCCCAGAGTTAATACTGGATCTGCTATGTTAATGTTTATGTGTCAGGCTGGTCCTGTGCCCTCCCCCAGAGTTAATACTGGATCTGCTATGTTAATATATCAGGCTGGTCCTGTGCCCTCCCCCAGAGTTAATACTGGATCTGCTATGTTAATATATCAGGCTGGTCCTGTGCCCTCCCCCAGAGTTAATACTGGATCTGCTATGTTAATATATCAGGCTGGTCCTGTGCCCTCCCCCAGAGTTAATACTGGATCTGCTATGTTAATGTTTATGTGTCAGGCTGGTCCTGTGCCCACCCCCAGAGTTAATACTGGATCTGCTATGTTAATATATCAGGCTGGTCCTGTGCCCTCCCCCAGAGTTAATACTGGATCTGCTATGTTAATATATCAGGCTGGTCCTGTGCCCTCCCCCAGAGTTAATACTGGATCTGCTATGTTAATATATCAGGCTGGTCCTGTGCCCTCCCCCAGAGTTAATACTGGATCTGCAATGTTAATATATCAGGCTGGTCCTGTGCCCTCCCCAGAGTTAATACTGGATCTGCTATGTTAATATATCAGGCTGGTCCTGTGCCCTCCCCCAGAGTTAATACTGGATCTGCTATGTTAATATATCAGGCTGGTCCTGTGCCCTCCCCCAGAGTTAATACTGGATCTGCAATGTTAATATATCAGGCTGGTCCTGTGCCCTCCCCAGAGTTAATACTGGATCTGCTATGTTAATATATCAGGCTGGTCCTGTGCCCACCCCCAGAGTTAATACTGGATCTGCTATGTTAATATATCAGGCTGGTCCTGTGCCCTCCCCCAGAGTTAATACTGGATCTGCAATGTTAATATATCAGGCTGGTCCTGTGCCCTCCCCCAGAGTTAATACCGGATCTGCAATGTTAATATATCAGGCTGGTCCTGTGCCCTCCCCCAGAGTTAATACTGGATCTGCTATGTTAATATATCAGGCTGGTCCTGTGCCCTCCCCCAGAGTTAATACTGGATCTGCTATGTTAATATATCAGGCTGGTCCTGTGCCCACCCCCAGAGTTAATACTGGATCTGCTATGTTAATATATCAGGCTGGTCCTGTGCCCTCCCCCAGAGTTAATACTGGATCTGCTATGTTAACATATCAGGCTGGTCCTGTGCCCACCCCCAGAGTTAATACTGGATCTGCTATGTTAACATATCAGGCTGGTCCTGTGCCCACCCCCAGAGTTAATACTGGATCTGCTATGTTAATATATCAGGCTGGTCCTGTGCCCTCCCCCAGAGTTAATACTGGATCTGCTATGTTAATATATCAGGCTGGTCCTGTGCCCTCCCCAGAGTTAATACTGGATCTGCTATGTTAATATATCAGGCTGGTCCTGTGCCCTCCCCAGAGTTAATACTGGATCTGCTATGTTAATATATCAGGCTGGTCCTGTGCCCTCCCCCAGAGTTAATACTGGATCTGCTATGTTAATATATCAGGCTGGTCCTGTGCCCACCCCCAGAGTTAATACTGGATCTGCTATGTTAACATATCAGGCTGGTCCTGTGCCCTCCCCCAGAGTTAATACCGGATCTGCAATGTTAATATATCAGGCTGGTCCTGTGCCCACCCCCAGAGTTAATACTGGATCTGCTATGTTAATATATCAGGCTGGTCCTGTGCCCACCCCCAGAGTTAATACTGGATCTGCAATGTTAATATATCAGGCTGGTCCTGTGCCCTCCCCCAGAGTTAATACTGGATCTGCTATGTTAATATATCAGGCTGGTCCTGTGCCCTCCCCCAGAGTTAATACTGGATCTGCTATGTTAATATATCAGGCTGGTCCTGTGCCCACCCCCAGAGTTAATACTGGATCTGCTATGTTAATATATCAGGCTGGTCCTGTGCCCACCCCCAGAGTTAATACTGGATCTGCTATGTTAATATATCAGGCTGGTCCTGTGCCCACCCCCAGAGTTAATACTGGATCTGCTATGTTAATATGTCAGGCTGGTCCTGTGCCCACCCCCAGAGTTAATACTGGATCTGCTATGTTAATATATCAGGCTGGTCCTGTGCCCTCCCCCAGAGTTAATACCGGATCTGCAATGTTAATATATCAGGCTGGTCCTGTGCCCACCCCCAGAGTTAATACTGGATCTGCTATGTTAATATATCAGGCTGGTCCTGTGCCCTCCCCCAGAGTTAATACTGGATCTGCTATGTTAATATGTCAGGCTGGTCCTGTGCCCACCCCCAGAGTTAATACTGGATCTGCTATGTTAATATATCAGGCTGGTCCTGTGCCCTCCCCCAGAGTTAATACTGGATCTGCTATGTTAATATATCAGGCTGGTCCTGTGCCCTCCCCCAGAGTTAATACTGGATCTGCTATGTTAATGTTTATGTGTCAGGCTGGTCCTGTGCCCACCCCCAGAGTTAATACTGGATCTGCTATGTTAATGTTTATGTGTCAGGCTGGTCCTGTGCCCACCCCCAGAGTTAATACTGGATCTGCTATGTTAATATATCAGGCTGGTCCTGTGCCCACCCCCAGAGTTAATACTGGATCTGCTATGTTAATGTTTATGTGTCAGGCTGGTCCTGTGCCCTCCCCCAGAGTTAATACTGGATCTGCTATGTTAATATATCAGGCTGGTCCTGTGCCCTCCCCAGAGTTAATACTGGATCTGCTATGTTAATGTTTATGTGTCAGGCTGGTCCTGTGCCCACCCCCAGAGTTAATACTGGATCTGCTATGTTAATATATCAGGCTGGTCCTGTGCCCTCCCCCAGAGTTAATACTGGATCTGCTATGTTAATATATCAGGCTGGTCCTGTGCC